>NW_027397199.1:0-4388 GCF_003265705.2 Callorhinus ursinus | reverse complement strand
GCACAGCCCTGCACCCGGGATGCAGTGACCCATCCCTGCAGGGCTGTCGGGATCAACCTTGGGCAGAAGGGGCAGCGCCCGCACACCCCATCCCACCAGCCAGCCTTGACCTTGAACATGACCTGCCCACTGGGTATCTGACCCCTTATCAGCCTGCCCCTGCTCGGGGTGGCCCCACCCCCATGACCCCTCTTTACACACACACTCACACACACATGTGCACATACACACACACACACACAGGGAGGGCACCTGTGTCATACACAGGTCATCAGAGCGAGTGGGGCTGGGTGGCCGGCTCTGGGCCTCCTGCTGTCACCGTCTCTTGCTTTTTGGTCGGAAGGACAGAAAGGTGGGGAGTCCTGACATGAAATCCCCAGCGGGGGACAGCGTCCTCAAGGCGCGCCTTCTTCCACCTGCAGCCTCGGGACCTCGGCAGGCAACACGTGAACATTTTGCTTTGAGGATCTCCAATGAAATGAGCTGGGCAGGGGGCTGTCTGTGGAATGTGGGTGCCTGGTTACCGGGGTTCCAAATTCTGTTGGGCTCTGTTGTCAGGGAAGTGAGGTCACCACTGCCTGGGGTCCCCTTACCCAACTTCCTCCTCACACAAGAGCCCCCCGAGGGGCCCCCTCCCCCGCTGCGGAATGCTCACCCTCCCCCCATGCCCCATGCATACAGTGACACCCTCACAGCCCACCCACAGCCCCGGGAGGCCTGGGTGCAGCCGGTGTCCCTGCTTGAGGACACAGAGCTGGGTTCAGACTGGACTCCTGCGCATGCCCAGGGCTATGACCCTGGAGAGACCCCGTGCCTCTCAGGGCCTCCCCAGGCTCCCCATCTGCACATCGGGGTATTCTGGCTTCTAGTTCTAGGGATGCCATCAGGGGTAGGACCTCTACACATGTTCCGTGCCTGCTATCACAGGAGGCTGGTGCATACTTGGCAATGCAAGGATGAGCCAAGTAGCTGGGCTTGGCATGGGGCACAGCTCAGTGGGGCTTGGGTGTGCTCTGGGGTCCAGGCAAAGCCACCCCCCTCCTGCCTGTGTCCCAGTCCCCGTGGGAAGGTAGTAATAAACTGATTCTGACCTTGTCCTCTCCCAACACAGACTTCCAGGGGCTCCCATTAGGGTTAGGCTCAGGTCCCAGGGCCTCGTCTGTGCCCGTGTGCTGGGCAGTCCCCACAGTGGCTCCTGGCACACCTGAATCCTGGTCACACATCCCTGTGCAATCCCCTCCCCTCCAGGGTGGATGGCCTGTGTGACGGCGCTCTCAGGAATGGAATGGCACAAAATGCCGGGATGTCATTTCCAAGCTGGTGGGGGAAAGTCTATGACTTCTGGTTCCCTCTGTCCTGTGTTCATTCTCTGTCTCCTTCTCTGTCTCTGTGTCTGTGTCTCTCCCAGGAGCAGGTCTGTGGGTTCCATGGGCGATGTGAGAACCCTCAGAAGCCTCCCTTGTCCCCGTTTCCCTCTCCGGTTCTGGTGCTCCAGTCCTTCCTAAGGCCTCCTCACCCTGACCAGAGCAGTGATTCTGGATCCTCTTCCACATGGGGACCCTGAGGCTGCAACAAGGAGGGCCCTGACCTTGGTCTCCAGACTGGTGGCCCAGTGCTCTGCCCCGTTCTGTGTAGCCAGGTCCTCAGCCCCCCAAGCCCCGAGTCTGTCCTCTGCTGAGAAGGACCTCGAGGGGGTAGAAAACATTTTCCCTAGACTGGGATCACAGGGGGTTGGGGATGGAGATCCAAGGCCAACAGGCTCTTCTACAAGCCTGTGGGACCCTTGGGACACTGCATCTCTGCAGCCCAAGTGACAGCAGAGGAAGCTGAGGCCTTTTGGGCTGTAGCCCCTCTGGACTTGGGGGTGGGTATCTCTTCCTACTCCCAAGTGCCCAGGGTGGTGGTGGACACCGGAACCCAGACCCTGTCTTTTCCCAGTGCCCTGGCAACCCCCCGGGATTCTTGGGGACCCCTGACCATCAGCCTGGCCTGTCTCCCCTCCCCATGCTCTGGATCCGGGTCCTTGCCGGGAGTCCTGATGCCCTGCCCCATGGCCCAGCTGTCTCCAACCTCTTTCTTCTTTCCCCCTTGTCCCCACCTCGCTCCCAGGGTGTCCTCCCCTTCTGACCCCCAGCTGGGCAGTCAGAGTGGTGTGGGTGGGTGGGTTTGCAGGTGCGCATGCCTCTACATGCCTGGGGATGCCAAGGTCATGTCCCCACATGGGACATGGTGGGTAGCTCTCCCCGAGGATCTGAGGGGCTCTCACCCCCAAAGCGACCCTCATGGGAGGGTTGGGGCTGGCCCAGGACTGGAGAGCAGCCCTGCTCCTTGGGCTCTGCACCCCTCATTTGTCTTGGGCCAGTGCCTGCCTCTCTTGACCCAGGTTCCCAACTGTCCCTGAGGGTTGGACATGGAAACGCTTGAACGTGGCCGCTCCTCCAGGGGTAGGTGGGGGACAGGTGCACCAGGCACCCAGGCCTCCCCACCGAGAGGGCCAGCCAGGTGTGTCATGGCCAGGTGTGCAAAGGGGACCTGCACGCAGCACCTGTACGGTGAACCAGCCCTGCAGCGGATGTACATGAGACCCATGGCTCTGCACCTGACCGGTCCCCCACATCCCCTCACCACAGCCGACTGTTCTGTGGCCCCAAAGTCCACTGGGCCCCGCAATCACACCCACCCTGGGCGGCAGGCCTTAGGGTGAAAGGCCAGGTGGGTAGGACATGTGGGGACGCACAGGTCATTGAATACCCCCCACCCAGCTGGCCTGGAATGCAGACTCCCTCTCAGGGTCCAGCTAAGTGCAGGGCTGGGCCAGTGGACCTGCAGACATCAGTGGAGGCTGACTCAGGACAGGGAGAAGATCAGTCCGCCCCTGCCCCTTCTCCTCTCCTTCTTCTGCCTTTTCTTCCTGGCAGGATCTGGGACAGAGGTCCAGCCTGTTCCTGGCGGCAGCCCCGGCTGGAGTCAGAGGGGCGGGATGGAGGCCGGGGAGGAGGGGCCCGCCAGCAGGATGCCCGAGTGGGAAGGGGGTCGTGACTGTAATGAGGGACCCCATGGGCATTCAGGGATTTCAGCCCTTTTTAGACATGAGCAGTGGCCCCAGGACTCGGCCCCTGCCCCATCCTTCACTATCCACAAGGCCCTGCATCCTCCCCAGCCCAGTCCTTGTCCACAGCCAGTCCTCCCTCCGGCCCCAGGGGCTCCACGGGCTGCGAAATCATTACAAGCTGGAACCAAGCCATCCCTATGGGGCCTGGTTCCGGGTCCTACAGCCCCCACAGTGAGGACAGGTGAGGCCAGGCAGGAGCGGGGAGAGGGCAGAGTGGACTCTCCCTGGGGGCCATGGCTCCCTGGTCAGTGCAGACCCTGTTGTGTGCTGGCCCCTAGGGCACCCAGATTCCAGCTCCTGGTCAGGCTCCGGGAGGGAGACCAGAGTGTGGCTCCTGCTAGCTCAGATGTGTCACTCTGTCCTGTAGCTACAGCCTGTCCCACCAGCTGAACTCCCCCTCCTAGTTGGCCAGCTCACCTTCAAGGTCAAGAACAGGACATCATGAAGGTCAGGGGCCAGTGCGTGGCTGCTCAGGCAGGGGAGGGCTCGCTTTCAACTCAGGGAGTCTCTGGCTGGTCTAGCAGGGGCTCTGGAGGGCTGGCTTTCCAGCTTCTCTGCTGGCCAGCTCTGGGACTGGAGCCATTTACCTCCCCTCTCTGGGCCTCGCTCTCCTCCTCTGTGCAATGGGGTGATGCTGAATGATCCCTCCCATGGCAGGAACATGTGGAGTGCTGGTGATCGACGTAAGCTGGGCACAGAGCCTGGATTGCAGAGTGCAGAGGGGGATGGCGAGCGGTGTGGGCAGTGAGCACTCCTTCCCCCAAAAGCAATTCAGCTCTTTGATGCAGCCACCAGGCCCCTGGCTGGGAGCCCAGGAGCAGTGGCCGACCACACTCCTGACATCAGGACCCTGCGTGTGGCTCTTCCTCAGCACTGGGACACGGTGGGGACCCCGGCACATGGGGCCAGCTTCTCTCTCTGAGGGAAGGAGAACAAAGACTTTCCTTGGGGTCCCACAAGGCCCCGTAGGCCTAAGAGGGGAGGAGGCTGCCCCCAAACAGTACATTGAAATTCTGCTTCTGTTAGAACCTGAGCATTGGAATTTGGTTCTTTCACTTGCTGGGCTGACGAGACACACTTGCTCTCCATGACTCCTCCTCAGATGAAGAGCTCTTGCAGGTCCCGGGAGTCCTGGACCTGGGGAGGGGAGAGGGGCCAGTCCCCTCCCTGGCTCCTGCAGGAGACCTGTCCTCCCAAAGCCAGGATGGTTTCGGGTCGTGATCCTGGGACAGGGTTGGAGACAGCTCCTCACTGCTCCTGACTCTGGGGCTGAGGG
>NW_027397198.1:468219-536207 GCF_003265705.2 Callorhinus ursinus | reverse complement strand
CTGGAGGTGGAATTGCCCCGCCCTTGCCGGAGTGGGCTAAGTAATCTGCTCGGGTTTGCCCTTGGTAACTCTTTTCCCTGCAAGCTTTCCATACATCTTTGGAGGATGAGAGTGAAATGGCTCCCAATCTCTGCCCCAGAGGAGCCCGAGAACTTGGGGCCCCACTTCTCAGTGAGCCCCCAGAGAAAAGCAGTCAATCACTCCTGTCTCTCCAGTCTCGGCTGCACTCCGTGCTCACCTGGATTGTGACCGAGCATTTCTATCTCTGGCACACGACCCCGTGTCGAGTCCCAAACCCAGCAGATCCCTGTGGTGCACTCCTGTGCTGCTCCCCCCGGGGGAGGAAGGGGAGTTTCCCCAGATCTGCCGCTTGTTGGGTCCCTGCTAGAGGAGCAGTGGCCTGACTGCACTGCGGATCATGGTTTATGGCAACCCCGAGCTGAGAGCCCGCGCCTGGGTTCCATCTCTGCAGCCGGCTTCCCCGCTCCAATACCTGGGAGGTCTGCCACACTCAGGCACCTCCAGTCTTTCTGTGACCCCAAGGGTCCTGAGACCACACTGTCCCAGCGAGGCTTCCACCCCCTGCCCCGCTTTAGCCACTGGAGCGATGTCCCTCAGCGGAGCTGACTTGTAAAAGTTCTGATTTTGTGGTCCACTGCTCTATCACTTGCCAGAAGTGGCCAATGGAGGCCCCCTCTCCTGCTGTCTATCCTCCCAAATATCACCTCGGATTCACTTCTCCTCACGTCCTACCATCCAGAAAGTGTCACTTTTCTGTTCAGACAGTTGTTGCTATTCTTTTATTTGATCTCCTGAATTCGTAGGTGTTCAGAATGGTTTGATCCCCATCTAACTGAATTCCTGGGACCAGACGAAATTTAGGTCTCCTACTCCTCCACCTACTTGCTCCAATTTTTTAGTTTTTGACACGTGCTCCATGATAACATAAGATGTTAACAAAGGAGACACCTGAGTGAGGGATTGTTATGGGTTGAAATGTGTCCTCGAAAGTAGATATGTTGAAAGCCTAGCCTCAGGACCTCATAATGTGATCTGATTTAGAAATAGGGTCTTTGCAGAGAAAAATCAAATTAAGCAGAGGTCATTAGATCACTCCTTATCCCACATTACACTAGCCCTACAAAAAGGGAAAATTTGACACAGAGACAGGCATGCACAGAGGGAAGTCAACCATGTGAAGACCAAGGATTGGAGTGAAGGGTCTATGTACCGAGGAAGGCCAAAGATTGCCGGCAAACAGCAGAAGCTAGGAGGATGTAGGCAATAAATGTTCCCTGTTAAAATTATTCCAGCCTTGGCCATTGGAGACCTTTTCAGGTTGTTGTCTCCTTTATGTTTTTGGCAGGCTTCCAATTTTTCTTTGAGCCATGCCTTCCTTACCTGCTGGTACTCTGAAATTTTGAAGGTTCCTTATGTATTTTCCTTCCGTACGTCCTAGAATCAGCCATTTCTCTAAGTTGCTCTGGTCCCTTTTATTGGAGAATGATATTTAACCCAACCAAGACCCGGGTCATATGTGTTTGTTATTAGTATGCTACTGCTTCAATCCTCTCAGCAAATAGAACTAGGAAATATATGTCTATATATGAATCCATTTATATGTAGATATATGTTATAATATAATAATTTCTTTATCCATCTGTATATTTCTTAAACTAAACATGAAATCATAGTATATGGCAGAGTCTTACTGAGAACCACCATGGTTATTCCAGCCTCCACCATCCTTTGTCACTTCTTTCCCTGACATGAAAGGCTGGACTTTTTTTATCTACCTTTTGTTTATTTATATGTTCAATCCTGACACGGATATAAAGTTCCTTCAGAAATGTTAATATACATCCCTGTGGGAAACAAATTTACAAACTAGAGTCTAGTGTTTATGTACAATTATTTTTTGTCTTCACTTTACAATTTCCAATCAAAATACTGTTTTCCAAATTTACCTAGATCTACTTTCCCCCACTCCCTCAAAGAGGTCATGCCATTCATTTGTAATACAATAAGATCATTTGTGGCAGTTGGCATTCCATCCTAGGTTCCTTGGATATCCTGTTTGGCTTTGTTAATTTGCATATATTAGAGATCACTCTTGGTGATGTAGAATTCTATGGCTTTGGAGAAATGCAGAGAAGCATCAATCCATCGCCCAGTCCTATCCAAAAGAGAAGAATGGTTCCATTACTTTTAAGAATTCCTCTGTGTGTCCCCTTTGTTGTCAACCAGTCCCCACTCCTATAACCTTGAGAAACCAATATTCTCTTTTTCATCCCTATAGTTTAGCTTTTTTGAGGATTTCCCCTACTGGCATCATAAAATATGTATCCCTTTGGTTCTGGCTCCTTTCACTCAGCAAAATACATTTAATATTCATCCATGTTGTTATGTACATGAGTAACTCATTCCTTGTTATCACCGAATAGCATTTTCTTTTATGGATGTACCACATATTGTTTATCCATTTACCTGCTGAAGGACATTGTGTTTTCTTCCTGGTGTTTTGATTGTGAACAAGCCTTTATAAACATCCAAATACTGGTATTTGTGTGAACATAAGTTTTCATTTCCTTTTGGTAAATACCTATAAATGAAATACTGAGTTATATGATATCTGTTTAACTTTATGAAAGATAGAGAAAGAGAGAAATGCGAAATTGTGTTTCAAAGTAATTGGTGCTATTCATTCCCACCAGCACTAAATGAGAGTTCCTCTTGCTCTGCATCCCCACCAACATCTGGTGATGTCAGTTTTATTTTATTTTATTTTAGCCATTGTACTAGATATATAGTAGTATGTAATTATGGTTTTAATTCCAATGTCTCTGATGACTAATGATTCACAGTAATTCCATGTTTATTTGCCATCCAGATATCTGCTTTGGTGAAATGTCTATCTTTTGCCCATTTAAAAAATTGGATTGTTTGCTTTCTTATTTTTGAGTTTAAATGTTTTTGTGTATCTTCTGAATATAAATTTATCAGTTACTTGACTACAAATATTTTCTCATGGAATGTGGCTTGGTTTGTATTCTTATAATGTTATCTTTCAGAGAGCAAAAGTCAAATTTAACAATTTTCCTTTCATGAAGTGAGCTTTTGGTGTTTTATCTGAGGTCGTCCTTTCTCCACCAAAGTGCCTTTACACTTCGGTGAAAAATCAGGTGACATGACTGGGCAGGTCTCTGCTCCACCTTCTGTCTGGCTCTGATGATCCATATGTCTATCCTTTTGTCAATATTACATTGTCTTGATTACTGTGCAATTCTAGTAAGTCTTGAAGTCCAATAATGTGAATATTCTGATTTTTTTGTTGTTTTAGGATTGTTTTGGCTCTTCTATTTGCTTTGGTGTACTATAATACCCTTTAGAGCCTGCTTGTTTGTAACTACAAAATATTTTCTAGAATTTTGTTAGAGAGTACACTGAATTTATAGATCAAATTGAGAAAATCGTTGTCATAACTATATAAGTTGTTATTCTATGAACATGATTTATTTCTCCATTTATTTGGATCTTATTCCTTTCATCATTGTGTTATAGCTTCCACTGTACTGATCTGTACATATTTTGTTAAGTTTATACCTAGTTAATTTACTTTCTTTTTTTCCCCCCATGGGAATTCTTTTTATTGAGAACTTACTATGCACATGGGCACTGTGTGGAGCATTTTATTTTATTTATTTATTTTTATTATGTTATGTTAATCACCATATATTACATTATTAGTTTTTGATGTAGTGTTCCATGATTCGTTTGTGTATGATACCCAGTGCTCCATTCAGTACATGCCCTCTTTAATACCCATCTCCAGGCTAACCCATGCCCCCACCACCCTCCCCTCTAGAACCCTCAGTTTGTTTCTCAGAGTCCATAGCCTCTCCCACTCCGCTTTCCCCCCTTCATTTTTCCCTTCCTGCTATCATCTTCTTCTTTTAACATATAATGTATTATTTGTTTCAGAGGTACAGGTCTGTGATGTTTATAGTGGCATTATCAACAATAGGCAAATTATGGAAAGAGCCCAAATATTCAACGCCTGATGAATGGATAAAGAAGAAGTGGTATATATATATACAATGGAATATTGCTCAGCCATAAAAAAAGAATGAAATCTTACCATTTGCAATGATATGGATGGAGATAGAGAGTATTATACTAGCGAAATAAATCAGTCAGAGAAAGACAAATTGTTAACTTTTTAAAATTTTTTAAAGATTTTATTTATTCATTTGAGACACAGAGATAGAGAGAGAGAGCATGAGCAGGGAGAGAGGCAGAGGGAGAAGGAGAAGCAGGCTCCCCGCTGAGCCAGGAGCCCAATGTGGGGCTCGATCCCAGGACCCTGGGATCATGACCTGAGCCAAAGGCAGATGCTTAACCATCTGAGCCACCCAGGCACCCCAAATTGTTAACTTTTAAGAATTTTTAAGACTTTACTGCTGGGTTCTCTTCTAGGATGTTAATGGTTTCATGTTTCACATGTCTTTATTCCATTTTGAATTTATTTTTGTGTATGGTGTATAGCATATGATTTCACTCGTATGTGGGATTTAAGAAACAAAACAAAGGAGGAAGGGGAAAAAAGAGAGAGAGGCAAACCAAGAAACAGACCCTTAACTATAGAGAACAAACTGGTGGTTATCAGAGGGGAGATGGTTGTAAAATTGATTAAATAGATGATAGGCATTAAGTAGTGCACTTATTGTGCTGAGCACCGGGTGTTGTATGGAAATGTTGAATCACTAAATAGTACATCTGAAACTAATATTACACTAATATTCACTGGAATAAATAAAAAGAAAGAATTTAACAATTTTACTGTGATATGTTTGACATACAGTAACCTGCACATAACTAAAAATGCACAATTTGGAAATTTTCAACATAGGTACACATATGAAGCCTTCAACAAAATCATGATAATGAACCTGTCCAGCCATCATCTGTGAAAGTTTCTTTTGACCTTTGTTTTTGTTTTTGACTTTTTTATTCTGGTAAGAACTCTTAACATGAAATGTACCATTTAAACACATTTTTAAGTATACAATACAGTATTGGTAACAATGTTGTACATCGGATCTCTAGAATTTATGAATCAAGTTAATTAATTTCTTGAAGTTTTTGTAAATGTGGGCTTTTTAGAATTTTCAAATACAAATTTTGAAACTATATGTGTGGGATTTTAAAAAAAATTCAGACAACTTTTTCATTGCAAATATGTACGAATCAAGATGACTTTTATATATTGACCTTTTGTCCTGTGACCTTGCTAAACTCATTCATTAATTCCAGGATTTTTTTTTAGTAAAGTTTTTGGGATTTTCTACACTCACAATCATGTCTTCTGTAAACATATACATTTCATTTCTTCGTTCCCAATGTTTTTCTTTTTTCCCCTCCAACCAGATTTATTGAACATAAGAAAATTCTGTACACAAAGTGACTTGGACTTGCTACTTCAAAACATGATCCTTTCTTACTAATATTTTGATAACTCAGTCTTTTGAGTGTCAAAAAGAAGCTTACTCTAAAATTAATAGAAAAGTGCCCAATGTACGCCAAATGAATGGCCTACCTACTGGAACTTTAATAGTTCTACAAGATAATTAGCATAGGTAGGATGGAGCTCCAATATCAGGCTTCTGGAGAACTGATATGACATGTTAAGAGGCCATTTTGCACACTGCCACTGTGATGCTGTCATGTTTCTGGATCATAATGCTCCCATTATCTGATTCTAGACACACCACAGGAGTATCTGGGGTCTGAGGTTAGCTTGTTGCTTTCAAGTCTAGAACAGATATGATTCTAGCATGCTCATCTGACAGGGTCTCACAGCAGCCCAAATTAAGCCCTTGTGAATCTGTGTGCAAGACTCCAGCAATGGAAGGATTCTTCATTGTGTCCTCCAAGTGCTGCTCCAAGGTCGCCTCCATTCCACCCACTGTCCACCTGGTCTGGGATCCCACAACACGTCCAATGTTTGTCTTTTTTGTTTTTTCTTGTTTTGCTACACTACCTAGTACTTCTAGTACAATGTTAAATAGAAGTGGTGAGAGAAGACATCTATTATCATCCTGAAATTAAAAGAGAATAATTTGAATTCTCCTTTTAAGAATGTTCTCAGCTTTAGTTTTTTCATAGAAACCCTTTATTGAGTCAAGAAAACTGCTTTCTTTTTTGGTTGCTGAGACTTTTTATTATGAATGGATATTGTACTTTGTTGAGTGGTTTTTTTTCTGCTTATATTGATATAATATGGTTTTTCTTCTTTAGCAATTTAATAAGGTAATTTACATGGATTATACTTGAAATGTTGAAGCACCCTTGAATAGGGTGCTTCAACCCTTGAATAAACAAACTTTGTCATGCTATATTACCTTTTAAAATATTGTTGGATTTTTTTTTACAAATATTTTGTTAAGGATTTTTGTCTTTATGTTCAAGGGGGCATTTAGGAATATGCTTCCTTGTACAGTTTTTCCCTTAAATTTGGATTCAGTTGTTTTCTCAATTGTCTTTCTGTTTTCAACTTCACTCATTTCTGCTGTAATTTTTATTAGTTTCTCCTTTCTGTTTTGCTCTATGTATAACCTGCTTTCATTTCTCTAGTTTAAGTTGAATCTTACATTATTGGTTTTAGATATTTCCTTTCTCCTTATATGTGCATTTAATGCTATAATTTTTCCACTAAGAGCTAATTCAGCTGCATTTGAAAATTTTGACATGTTATATCACCTTTTTCATTGAGGTTAACATATTTTAAAATTTCTCTTGTGATTCTTCCTTTGACCAATGGATTATTATGCTTTTTTTTTTTATTTCCAGTGTCTTGAGATTCTCCTGATATCTTTTATTTAGCTAATTCCCATTTTGGTCTAAGAACATACATTGTAAGATTTCTATTATTTTAAACATGTAAGACTTTGTTTTATGGCCCAGAATATGATCTATCTTGATTAATGTTTCATGTACATTTGGTAAAAATGTGTAGTCTGTGTCGTTGGGTGGAATGATTTATAAATATTAGTTAAGCCCAGTCAATTGATAGTGCTCTTCAGGATGTCTCTATCCTTATAATTTTCTTCCTGCTTATTTTATTAATTACTGAAAGAGGAGTGTAGAAATCTCCAAAGATATTAGTTAATTTCTCTTTTTCTCTTTTTGTGTATATCAGATTTTACTTCATGCATTATGAAATTCTTTTGTTTCATGCATACACACTTAGGATTTTTATGTATTCTTAGGTAATTGACCTCTATATCATTGTGTGATGCCTTCTTAATCCTAAATTTTCTTCCTTGTTCCTATGTCTTCTTTAAAATTAACAGAGCTACTCTAGCTTTCTTTAGGTTAGTGTACATGTGTATTGTTCTTATCCTTTTACTTTCAACCTAGGCCTTTACACTTAAAGTAGGTTTATTATAGACTGCACAAAATTTCAGATTATGTTTTATGCATACTGACAGTCTCTGTTTTTTAACTGGTGAGTTGAAAGCATTCATATTTATCATAGTTATTGACATAATTAAATTAAAGTGTAACATTGGACGCCTGTTTTCCATTTTTCTTTTTCCCACTTACTCTTTTCTGCCTTCTTGAGATTAAGTGGACATATTTTTTTAAGTTCTTTTTTTAATTCCAGTTGGTTACATGGATGCAGTTAGAGAATATTATGCTGAGCAAATTAAATGGACATTTTAAGAGATCTCTTTAGAAGAGATCAAATTTCCACTTTTTTCATTTTTTAAAATAAACTATTTTCAGAGCAGTTTTAAGTTCACAAAATAAATTCAGGAGAAAGTACAAAGAGTTCCTGTATACCACACACTTATAATCTTTTCTACTATAGACAGCCCAGCCAGAGTGGCACATTTGTTACAATTGATTAATCTATTTGGACACATCATTAACACCCAAAGTCTGCAATTTACATTAGGAGTCACTCTTAGTGTTGTACATTCTATGGGTTATAACAAATATATAATGACATGTACCCCCTATTGTACTATCATACAGCATAGTATTACCGCCCTAGAAATCCTCTGTATTTCACCTATTCATCACTTCCTCACCACAACCTCTGGAAACCACTGATTTTTTTTCTTGCTGTCCCCATAGTTTGGACTTTCCCAGAATGGCATATAGTTGAATTCATGTAGTATGTAGTTTTTTCTTTTATTTTCTTTTTTTAAGATTGTATTTATTTATTTGCCAGAGAGAGAGAGAGAGCAAGCACAAGCAGGGGGATCTGCAGACAGAGGGAGAAGCAGGCTCCTTGTTGATCAAGGAGCCCGATGTGGAACTCAATCCCAGGACCCTGGGATCATGACCTGAGCCAAAGGCAGACGCTCAACCAACTGAGCCACTCAGGCGTCCCATGTAGTTTTTTTCACAGTGGCTTCCTTCACTTAGTAATATGCATTTAAGTTCTCTCCTTATCTTTTAATAGATTGACAGCTCGCTTCTTTTCAGTGTTGAGTACTATTCCACTGTCTGATGTCCCAAAGTTTATTTATCCATTCACCTACCTAAGGACATCTTGATTGCTTCCAAGTTTTGGCAGTTATTAATAAAGCTGCTATAAACATGTGCAGTTATGTGTGGACATAAGTTTTTTTATTTATTTGGGTAAATACCAAGGAGCATAATTATTAGAAGAGTATGTTTGGTTTTGTAAGAAACTGTCAAACTCTTCCAAACTGCCTATACCATTTTGCATTTCCAACATCAGTGAATGAGAGTTCCTGTTGCTCCACATCTTTATCAACATTTGATGTTGTCAGTATTCCAGGTTTGGCCCATTGTTTTAATTTGCAATTCCCTAATGATATACAATGTTGAACATCTTATTTGCCATACACATATCTTCTGTAGGGACGTGTCTGTCAGATGTTTTGCCCATTTTTAAATTATTTTCTTATTATTGAGTTTCTTTTCTTTACACAGACCTTAGTTTCTGATTTATTTCACCTTCCATCTGTCTAAAAGAACTTTTTAACATTTCTCACAAGGTGGGGATCCTGGCAATATGTTCCCCTAGTTTGTTTTCATTCTTTCCTTTTTTTAAAGATTTTATTTATTTGAGAGAGAAAGAGAGAGAGAGAGAGAAAAATTTGTGTGTGTGTGTGTTTGTGTGCATGTGCATGTGTGTGCCTGTGCATGTGCTTGTGTGTGTGTGTGTGTGTGTGTGTGTGTGTGAGTGTGAGCACAAACCAGTGGGTGGGGGGGCAGAGGGAGAGCCTGACCTGGGGCTCAATCTCAGGACTCTGAGATCATGACCTGAGCAGAAGGCAGATGCTTAACCAACTAAGCCACCCAGGGGCCCCTCTTTCTTTCTTTTTTTATTTTAATCTGAGAAAGGAATAATTGGGGAGTACACATATTTCTAGGTTTGTGTTTATTTTCTCTCAGTGTTTTAAATATTTCACTCTACTCTCTTCTTGCCTTCATGGTTCCTGAAGAAAAGTCAGATATACTTTGATTCTATGTCAGTAAGACATTTTTTCCCCCTGACTGCTTTCAAGATTTATTCTTTATATTTGATTTTTTTTAAGTTTAAATAATTACATTTGGGCATTTATTCTGCTTGATGTTCTCTGAGCTTCCTGATGTGTGGTTTGGTGCCTAACATTAATTTTGGAAAATTCTCAATCAGTATTATTTCAAATATTGTTTGTTCCTTTCTTTCTTCTCCTTCTGGTAGAGTCCCATTACAGGTATGTTATGCTTTTTGGAGTTGTCCCACAGTTAGTGGATATTATTGGGCTTTATTGCTTTCCTTTTTCTCCTTGCTTTTAAATTTAGGTATTTCTATAGATATGTCCTCAAGCTCCAATTCCTCAAGAATGTCTAGTATACTAATGAGCCCATCAAAGGCATTCTTCACTTATGTTACATTATTTTCATCTCTAACATTCTTAGAAATATTTTCTTAGCAATTTTGTCTCCCTGCTTCATTATCTGTTCTTGTATATTGTCTACTGTTTCCATTAAAGCCCTTAGCATATTAATCATAGGTTTTAAAATCTAAATTTCTCATCTGGTATTTCCACCATTCTTGCGATATCTGACTCTGATACCAATGCCTCTTCAATCTCTTCAACTGTTTTTTGCTAGTTAGTATGCCTTGTAATTTCTTGATGAAAGGCTGAGGTGATATACTAGATAAAAATAATTGCAATAAATAGGACTTTAGTAATGTGCTAGTAAAGGGGTGGGGAGAGGAGGCATTCTGTAGTATTCTGAATAAGTCAGGCTTTTAGTGATCCTGTGTCCCTGGGCTGTAGAGGTCAGCAGTGTTTCTCAGTTCTCCACTCTTTGCTTGAAACAGATTGATATCTAGAGGTGGCTGGACTTGGGTCATCCCTTCTCCCACGGAGATTGGCTCTGGTTAAATAGTTTCTCCTTTTAAGGAGGACAGTCCTCCTTAAGAAGAACAGAATGCTCTGACATACTTCAAAATGGTTACTTTTCCCCTCCCCCTGCCAAAGCAGCAGCAGTTTTTTTCCCCAATATTCACTGTGAGGATCTGGTTAAGTTCCTAGAGGTAAAACTCACAAAAGTGTGGGTCCTTCCTATGAGTGGGTTCCCCTAGAGTTTTTAACTCTCAGACTTGTGCACATTGAGCCTCTAGCCATTCATCAATTGTTGTGTAGGTTTTCCTACCTCAGCACCATGCCCCATTGACATGCTGGTGAGTTTTTGCTCTGGTAAACTGAGATTATCTGTATCTGCCTATGTGACTTTCTCCAATTGGGGGGAGCAGCCTTTTGCCCTGTGATCTCACTTCTCTAATGGATCTAAGAAGAGTTGTTGATTTTTCAGTTTTTCAGCTTTTTACTTGTTGGGACACAGTGTGATTTCTGAGCTTCTCACATGTTGCACCAGAAACTGGAAATCTATGCCTGCCTGTACTTTTCAAGTTTCATTTTATTTCTTCAGGTGACTCACTCATTATTTATACCTCTCTTTTAATTATTTTTAGTGTCTGCCTTACAGTTTAAAATACAAGCATACCTGATTTTATTGCACAGCACAGATACTAAGATTTTTACAAATTGAAGGTTTGTGGCAGCTTTTTGTCCAGCAAGTCCATCAGCACCATTTTTCCAATAGCATCTGCTCACTTCATGTCTGTGTGTCATGTTTTAGTCATTCTCACAATGTTTCTAACTTTATCATTATTATTATATTTGTTATGGTGATTTGTGATCAGAGATTATGACTCACTGAAAGCTTAGATGATGGTTGGCATTTTTTAGCAATAAAGTAATCTTTAATTAAAGTGTACACTTTTTTTAGACATAAGGCTATTGCACACTTAGTAGACTACGGTAGAATGTAAATCTAGCTTTCGTATGTGTGGGGGAACCAAAAAATTCATTTGACTTGCTTTATTGCAATATTTGTTTTATGGCAGTTTTTCAGATCCAAACCTGCAATATCTCCAAGGCATTCCTATAGACCTCCTTAAGTAATTTTGTCCACCATCAGTAATACTCTACCTCTTTACGTGTGATGTCGGACGTGATCATAGTCCTAATTCCTCTTTCCTATGTCTTGTGTCATTGTCATCATTTCACTTTTACATATGTCATAAACAAAATGTACATATGGTACATTTTGACTATCTTGTTTTAAATAGTTATTATTAAAAATATTAAAATACCTCACATTTCATCTATTTATTTTATTTCTAATGTCATTCATTTCTTTGTGTAGATTCAAGTTTCCTCCCAGCATGACATCCTTTCCTCTGAAGAACTTTGTACAACTTTGTACGTGTATTTTTGTACATTGATTGGCTGATACTGATTCCCTTAGTTTTTCTTTCTTTGGAAAATTAAAATATCTCCTACTTTTGAAGGATATTTTCAGTGGATATAGAATTGCGTGTTGATAGTTGTTTTCTTTCAATGCTTTAAAAATATCACCCATTGTCCTCTTAGTTGCATAGTTTCTGGCAAGCTTATTGGTATAATTCTTATCTTTATTCCTCTGTATATAATCTTTCTCCCGCCCCCATTACTATGGCTGTCTTCAAGACTTTCTTTTTATTGTTTTCATTCAGTTTGAATATGACTTGCCAAGGTGTTGGGGGTTCTGTTGGTTCATTTGTTTGTTTTATGTTTTTTTCTGTTTGATATTTTCTGGACATCATGACTCTTTTTTTGGTCTATATCACTAATTTTGGAAAATTTTCTAAAATTATTTCTTCAGATGTTTCTTCTGCCCTGTTCTCTTTGTTTTCTTTCTGGGAATCCAACTACACACATGTTATATCATCTAATGTTGCCTTATTGCTCTTTGATGCTCTATTCTCTTTTTATTTTCCACTCTTTGTTTTTCCTCTTTGTGTTTGGATTGTGTTTTGTATTGACCTATTTTTGTGGTCACTGACTTTCCTTGGCTGTATCACATGTACTATGAAGCACAACAATGACATTTTCTGTAGATTTTATTTCTAGTTTATCTGAGTCTGTCCTAGTTTTCATCTCTCCTGAAATTATTCATGTATCTTGCATGTTGTTGACATTTTTCATCAAAGCCTTTAACATACTGATCATAGTTATTCTAAAGTCCTTGTCTGAAAGCTCTAACATCTGTTTTGTATCTAAGTCTGGCTGTGATGAGTACTTTGTCAGTTCACGTTGTTTTTTTTTAATGCCTTTTGATATGCCTTAATGTAATGTTTTTGTTAAATACCTGACATTATATATGACAATAGATACTGTACTATGACAGTAGTTACTATAATTCCTTTTCATGTTTCTTGGTAAGCACACACTTTTTTCTGCTAGGCCTTACTATGGGGATTTGTGTTAATCTAGTCAGGACTTGACATAGGTTTGAAGTTTATTATTGCTATGGTTACCAAAGTTAAAGTATGTTAATGCTATGGGTTCCAGAGACTTCCAGTGACTCTGGCAGAAGTTTTCTATACCTCACACCGTTAGCAAATTGGTCTTGATAACTCCTTATTGTAAATTCTTTCTTGTGCTGTTCACTGTGGGGTATTTAAAGGCAACTCTGGCCTCTACCCACTAGATGCCAGTAATATCCCTCAAATTGTGACTACCAAAACTGTCTCTAAAGAGTACCACCATGGTTTACTTGGGGTAGCCCTCAGTTGAGAAGCACTACTTTAAAGATATTCTGTTTTACTTCTTGGTTTGACTCTGAGTCCTCTCTTTGTGCTGCTTCCCAAAGAGACTCTATCTCTTTCATCTCTCCATCTGTATTTCCCTCTACATTTATGATCCTGAGGGCCTTTGCACACTTTTTTTCACTCACGTTTGGTTTTTAGTGGATAATTAAAATGACTTTATCTTTATATCAATTTATATGGCCTCTAGTAGAATCTGTTCCAGATAAACATGCACAGGTCCTTTTTTCCTCTTTGCTTGTGCCTGCTTCTATGAAGAATCTCTCTTAGTTGTTTGACTTGCTACCTCAATTCTCTAATGGTTTCAACACAAATCACTAATGTTTAGTTTGTCTAGAATTTTTCTTTCACTAGGAGGGCAGCAACAATCTTTCCAGCTTTCCACATTTCTGAACTGAAATGGGAAGACCCCATTATCTTTATTATGTCCCTACATGTCCCCCAAATGTCCCCATTGGTGGTTAATTTTTTCAATCTGGGAGGGGGTCAAGGATGGCCCATTCTAGTGAATTTTCATATTTTACTCACCTATCATGTATAATCATTTTATTTTTTTAAGATTTTATTTATTTATTTGAGAGAGAGAGAGAATGAGAGATAGAGAGCACGAGAGGGAAGAGGGTCAGAGGGAGAAGCAGACTCCCTGCTGAGCAGGGAGCCCGATGTGGGACTCAATCCCGGGAGTCCAGGATCATGACCTGAGCTGAAGGCAGTCACTTAACCAACTGAGCAACCCAGGTGCCCCCATGTATAATCATTTTAAACCATTTTCTCCTAAGAATCTAAGATTATTTGAATAGCCCAGGATTATTGTTTTATATAATGTCTCCTAAATGTATTTGTCTAACACTCTTCCATGGTTACTTGCAGATTAAATGTTTCTGGGAGGGATGCTACAGATGTGCTGTTGTGTCCGTAAGTGGTCTACATCTATGAATGTATGAGATCCATGGCCACAGTTTGGTTACTTGGTTTATGTGTCGGCTAAATATTTACCATGTAAAGGTACTTTTTTCTCTTTTGCATTTAGGAACTAATATGTGGGGTATAAATTTGTTGGTATATGAGTACTCTCTTCCCAAAAGGTTTTATCTTAGTCATTTTAACATCTATTGATGATTCTTGCTTGATTCAGTTAGTGTTATGGTGTCTCTAAAGTGGTTATTTTCTACCTTTCCTTTTAGGTATATCCAGAAAGATAAGTAGTGTTTAATGGCATTCTTGAAAATCCAGAAGGTTTTTTCCATCCCCTTGTTAGCCTCAGAGTATTGGCTGTTATCCTTAGGATTTGAGACCATAAAATGGCTATGTAAATGGGCACTGTATACAAGTAATGTCCAGAAACCACAACAACAACAAACCCAGATTTTTCTTCCATGTTTCTTCTAGAGCAAGAAATATTTTTATAGACTCTCCTAGGAGTCTTTCTTTCCTATTCCACTGGTCAGAAGGGGAACACATGCCTTATGCTAGCCATAGCATAGAGAGAGGAAAATAAAGGAAAAATGTGATAATTTTGGACAAAATATGGCCCCCTGCCTATGGCTAGGGTTGAGCCAGAACCTCTGATGTATTTGTCTTTGTAAAGGAGACAACATGGTTGACAAATCCTGAATTTCTAATGGGAACTGAGAAGCAAGGCTACAGGGCATGGCTGGAAAACATGTGTGCAGGCTATCAGTCTGGAGGACTCTCCTTCTGCCTCACCATCTTATTCTCAGCACCACCTATGCTGCAGTTGTGCATGTGTGTATTAGTGAGAGAAGGCTTAACTCAATTCACTTTCCCTTTCCTTTTATTTCCTCAGAAACATGGATTCTACTTTTGTGCAGAATGTTCCCAGTGAGCTTATCTGCTACATCTGCAAAGACTATTTCACAGACCCTTTCACCCTTACCTGTGGGCACAACTTTTGTACTCCTTGTCTCTGCCTCTTGTGGGAAGATGCTCAGCATCCTCCTCGCTGCCCTGTGTGCAGGGCAGTATCTCCACAGATAGACTTCAAAAGCATTATTTTTGCTGCAAAACAAGTTCATGCTTCCAAAGAATCAGTTGCCTGCCAGTTACCGAACTCTGCCAAGCAAGTCTGTAGGGTACACCTAGTAGTAAAGGACCTCTTCTGTCCAACTGACAAGAGCCCACTGTGCTTGCACTGTGCCAATTCCCAAAGGCATGCCATTCACAGACACACACCAATATCGCAGGCTGCTGAGCAGTGCAGGGTAAGTACTGCCACTGTGAAATGTTCTGTGTCTTATCAGGCAATGAGCAAAAATTGTTGATTTTTATTTTTCTTCTCTTAATCCTCAAGCAAATAGTTTTCAGAATACCATGTGCCAGGCACTGTTCTGAAAACTTTATACAACCCTGAAGAAATTAAACAAACCTCTTTGCTCCCCTAAAGTTTAAATTCTGTTGGGATGAGGGAGAGGAATGATGATGAGTTGAAGGGGGTGTTGGTATTTCAGTGTAACAGGGTGGGTAATCTCTAGAGGCAGTGGCAGTCACTGACTACTTCTGTCATGATGAAAATGAGCATCTTCCAGTGATAGCAGATTTAGAAACAATGTATTCTAATCAGGCCATAGGAAAAGTGATGGCCATTATTTCAAAATTAAATATGAATCAGGGTTCACTTCTGAAAACTGTCCATGTTATATATAATGTGAGTACTAGATTCCTCAGATAATGGATTGCGTTTTCCAAATTCATGAACTCTATTTTGGGTCAATCTCCCAGATTTCACTCTTAGTGTTCCCAGGGAAAATCACTGAGGTATCTGCTTTCTTTGCTTTTTATTTTTCTCATGCCTATCCCCTTATCACTTTTTGAGGTATTTGAAATGTGCTATATTTGTTTTTCTAGTGCTCAAATTTGTAGTTCTTTTACAGGAGAAACTTCTGGTGCAAATGAAGTCTATTTGGAAAAGCAGACAGAAAAATCAGAAAAATCTAAACAAAGAATACAACTTATTTAGAGTATGGCAGGTAAGCAGTAGGCCCTGTTTTCCTTGGAACCAGCTTGGGACAGATACCATGGTAACTGACAGTGGAAGAACTTAAATTAAATCATAATGTCCCTTGAGCAGGTAATCAGAAAAAGAACTACATTGTCTGGATAAAACAATATCTACCACTAATACATCATCAGAGATAAGAAAATGCACTATCCCAAGACAGAATGCAATAATCATGGGGATGAAGGTAAATACAGAGTTCTGTAGGAAGTTAGCAATCTTTGAATGTTAAGAAAAGCTTCTCAAATGAGTAAAAATCAATATGATGCTTGCATATAGTAGAATTTGTAATTTCCTGGGTATTGATGGCAGAGAGATCTGAGGGACAAGAAAAGTAAAGATGAAACAAACCAGACAACCCATGAAATTGTTTGAGACCTGCTCGCTGCTTCTACTGTTTAGTGCATGTTTTACGAGACAGATGGTAATGAGAGGTGTGGCTAGAAATGTCATTATGTCCAGGTCAAGAATACAAATGCCTAACTAAGGATTTTGGATTGTGTCATTTGTTGATTCATGAAGAGGAACTGAGAATCTGAATCTGAAGAAGAAAACTACACCTTTCTTTTCAAAGAACTCAAGCAATACTGAAGGAGACATATAAAAAGGCAATATTAGAGAATAAAAATTCATTAAACACTTATCTATACATGTTGCTATGAGAATGCCAAAGGGGAATAAGAACATTATGTTGATCATTTAAGATGGATTTCTTTTATTTTTTTAAAAAAGATTTATTTATTTTAGAGAGAGCACATTAGCAGGGGTGGAGAGTGGTAGGGAAGGACAAAGGGAGAGAGAGAATCTCAAGCAGACTTCATACTGAGCACAGAGCCTGAGACAGGGCTTGATCTCATAACTCTGAGATCATGACCTGAGCCAAAATCAAGAGTCCCAAGCTCAGCTGACTGAGCCACCCAGGCACCCCTAGGATGGATTTCTAATGAATCATTCATTCATATAAGGACCTGTGATGTGTTGCTCACTGTTCTAGGCCAACAAAGAGATACAGGAATGGGCAAAAAAAGAAAAAAATCACTGACCTCAGGAGTTTATAACCAGTAAAAGAACTTGATCCAAAAATTTAAAAAGTAAAATTTATGATATATCACATTTATGAAGTGCTTGGGTAAAATGAAAAATGGGTATAAAGAGTGTGTGCTCGGGGAATGTATGCTGGTGATGGAAGACCCATGGCCAAGGTTACTTCTGGGCAGAGATCTGAAGGAGCTGGTCAGGGGTGGAGGAGATGGGGGATGAGCACCTCTCTGAGAACAGAGCTTTTTGGAGCAGGAGACAGAAGGGATTAGTAAAAGATATGAGTAGGAAATAATGTCAAATGTGGAAAGAGGGTGAAGTAATATAAGAATGAATCATATTATTTGGATTTAGTAAAAATAGGTTCTTGGCAAGTTGGAATGTGTAGTTCGGGAAAGAGTATGAAACAGAAGCAAGGAGTCATTGCTTGGATGAATAACTGAAATTTACACCCATGGGCACAGTGTGTTTGATCACATACAGTAAAAAAGTCTGGTTTTTATGGCAAATAAAAGTATTAGCATAGAATCTAGATGAAGTCATTTTAACAAGAATGTTTAATGTTGATATTTACAAAATGATTTGGTAAATCCGCATATGTTTAAAGGCTGTGTGAAAAGAAGGGGAGAGAGTGAAAAAAAGTGGCTGAATGAGAGAGTGAACTGGAGACAGACCCACAGAACAAGGGGTACAGAGACACAGAGATGTAGGGGACAGAGGAGAGGCAAGAACGAGTATGTAGGATTGTAATCTAGATGATAATGTCTCCATGGAGACAAAACAGGGTGGACCAGTCAAGAGGAGGTGGGTGTGGTCCCGAGGCAGGCAGAGCCAGGCTCTGGTGAAACAAGAGTGTTTTGGAAATGAAGGTAATTTAGAAAGATCATGTGTGATGTCCTCTGTTTGCCTGAGGAAGTCAATTGTTGCTTTTTGCTGAGAGCAGATAGTCAGTTTATGAGTATGAGCATTGAGGAAAATGGATTATGATTTAGATACTATGAATTATATGAAACAATAAAAAATTGATCCCAACTTTCTATTTTTACATGAAAACATGGAGGTTTGAGGGTAAGTCATTGGAAGCAATGGTGCAGGCAAATACATAAATGAAAAAGAAGGAAAGGAATGAGGGGAAAAGGTAAGAAAGAAACCAAATATGTGGCTTTGTGGAAGGAGAAAGACATAAAGCTGTATGTAGTGTTTCTATAATCTGAATATTTTCTTCAGATCATAATTTGTGTGTTCAAATTCTAACCCCCAAGGTGATGATAATAAGAGTGGGGGCTTTGAGCGATTAGATCATGAAGCCAGAGTCCTCAGGAATGGGACAAGTGTCCTTCTAAAAGAGGCCCTGGAAATGTCCCTTGCCCCATTTGCTATTTGAGGACACAGTGCAAAGATGGCTATGTAGGAAGTGGGTTCTCACCAGATACCAAATCTGCCAGCACCCCTCATAGGCTTCCCAGCATATAGAATGGTGAGAAATTAATTTCTATGTTTGTTAGCTACCCAGCCTATGGAATTTTTGTTAAAGCAGCCCAAAAAGACTAAGAAAAGAACACTATACATAGCTCACAGACCATAGATAATGAAAGAAGAATAAAACCATTCAGATATATGACCTAATTAAACCAATGTCATTTCAGGGTTTTGTAAATCTACGGATGATGATGATCAGGGCTGAATATCCTAAGGTATACCAATATCTCCAGGAAGAAAAGCAAAAACATTTAGAGAGCCTGGCAGTTGAAGGCAAGATAATTTTTAATCAACTCCGGAGAAATGTAGGTAGAATGCGTCACATGGGGAAACTCCTGAGAAAAATGTATGAGGAGCTAAAGGAAATGTGCTGTGAAACAGATGTGGACCTGTTCCAGGTAAGGACTGAGGAAAGATGTCAGGGTGTTGAACACCAGCCTGCTCAGAAATCATTTCTGTTCACTGAAGTATGTATCACCTTGGACCTCCATTATTTTCCTGTTTCCGAAGTCCAAATTCTGCCTCTTTTAACTTTGTGATGGCAGGCTTTGTTCTTTCAGTATAACCTGGAGGCTCAGGGTCACATTCACCTTATACAGAAGCAAAACTATGTAGAAAATTTCGTGGAACAGACCCAGAAAAAAAAAAAGTCCTTCTCAATTCTTCTACTAAACTTTCAGTTTCTAACCAATGGCAACAGAACAGCTTAGGAATAGATCATTCGATTCTGTATCTGGACTTGTCAATACGTAGAAATGTGGGATGTATCCATTCTTTCTATTTTGAAATTGTAGATTTGGAGCCCACATACCCTCATAAGAACTTTGGGGAAACCTCTGTGAATCTCTCCGTAGATTAGAACAAACACAGACAATTGTTTATTCTAAGAACATCTTCTGTTTTAAATTTTATCATGATTTTACCGACTGCATGCAAATGTAAGGCTGAGTTTCATCTTTATAAGGATAAAGAAAAGAGCAAATGGTTTTAGCCAAGAAAGAAAAGTGGAGATATAGAATTTTCCAGTCCAGTCTCATAGCCTCAGACTAGACTAAAGATATCTTGACCTCAAAGCTAAGCCTTCCTCTCTTTCTCTTCACAGGATTTGGGAGATATCATGAAAAGGTAAGTTTGCCCCTCTATTCAAGTTGGTTTATGGTGACAGTGGTCAGGCTATTTCTGCTGAGATGGACACACACCTTTTTGTGACAAGTTTCTGTCTGCACTGTTGGTGGGAATGCAAGCTGGTGCAACCCCTCTGGAAAACAGTATGGAGGTCCCTCAAACAGTTGAAATTAGAGCTACCATTCGATTCAGCAATTGCATTACTGGGTATTTACCCCAAAGATACAAATGTAGGGACCCGAAGGGGTACGTGCACCCCAATGTTTATAGCAGCAATGTCCACAATAGCCAAACTGTGGAAAGAGCCAAGATGTCCATCGACAGATGAATGGATAAAGAAGATGTGGTATATATACACAATGGAATATTATGCAGCCATCAAAAGGAATGAGATCTTGCCATTTGCAACGACGTGGATGGAACTGGAGGGTGTTATGCTGAGTGAAATAAGTCAATCAGAGAAAGACATGTATCATATGACCTCACTGATATGAGGAATTCTTAATCTCAGGAACAAACTGAGGGTTACTGGAGTGGTCGGGGGTGGGAGGGATGGGGTGGCTGGGTGATGGACATTGAGGAAGATATGTGCTATGGTGAGCACTGTGAATTGTGTAAGACTGTTGAATCACAGATCTGTACTTCTGAAACAAATAACGCAACATATTTTAAGAAAAAAGTAAAAGAAGAAGATAGCAGGAGAGGAAGAATGAAGGGGAGTAAGTCAGAGGGGGAGACGAACCAGGAGAGATGATGGATTCTGGAAAACAAACTGAGGTTTCTGGAGGGGAGGAGGGTGGGGGGGTGGGTTAGCCTGGTGATGGGTATTGAGGAGGGCACATTCTGCATGGAGCACTGGGTGTTATGAACAAACAATGAATCATGGAACACTACACCAAAACAAATTATGTAATATATGGTGATTAACATAACAATAAAAAAATTAAAAAGAAAAAAATGAGAAGGAAACACATCAAAATGCTTATACAGATTATCTCTGGATGATGAGATTGAAGGTGATTTAGTTTTTTCTTTGTACATTTTACAGTTTCCAAATTCACCATCAAGATTATATATTAATTCCATAATTCGACAAATTTCAATAAATAGTAAAAACGTAAAATAAATAAATAAATAAATAAATGCAGTCTTACCTAAATACTTCTAGGTTTTATACTGACCACCCTTAGGTAAAAGTGAGGGTTGAGAGGGATGTGGTTTCAGCTGCAAGGCTTAATGCAGAAGTTGCCAAAAGACAATTATTTTTCCTGTCTCTAATTTTGAAAATCCTAATTATTTGAGGATTATTCCAGGTCTTCTATGGGAAAGGCAAATAAGCTCAGAGAAGCAGCAGGTGGAAGGATGGTGAGAAGAGGGGACAGGGAAAATCCCCAGGAAAGATCATCCTACAGAGCTTAGGCTCCATATGTACCAGGCAGCAAGTTCCAAAATTTTGGCACCTATTGGATTTGGGGACCTAAAAGAAAATGGCTATGTGGCTCCCCTAGGGAAGCTGAAAGTAGGAAAGAGATAAAATTTTGAGTGAGGTGATATATCTTACTGAGATTGGAGTGGTAAGAGCAGGGTAGCTAATTATAAAATACAAAAACAACTGCAGTATTCCTTGATTTGTGGAGTTGAATTCACACCCTTTGCACCTAGCTGAGAGGATTCTGATGGAGCATCTCCAAGGGATTGCTTATGATACCTTGGGTCATGTTAGTAAGTGGTTCTTTTTCTTTGCAGGAGTCAGATAATGCAGCTGCACATTCCCCAGCCTGTGAACCCTCAGCTGAGCTCATGGACCATTACAGGGATGTCCGAAAGGCTTAACAACTTCCGAGGTGAGAGAGGGCACCCTGGTGAGACCTCACTATTTCCTCTAGGAGGAGATACACCTGGAGGACCTCTTCTCATTGCTCTTAGTCTTTTCAGATAACAGGAAAGCAGGTAAATATGAATACCCTTATAACTAACTGTATTTTATTGTTAGTTAACAAGTAAAAACTATCTGAAGTCAGTCAAAAACAATTGAATATGACAGTTTCCTTATGATAATTGACAGTGAGTTTAAAACACTGAAAGCACATGCATTAAAACTCCATTATTAATTCATTGTATTTCAACTCGTAGTTGTTAACTATGGTTATGTGTAGATGTTCAGATTCTTAGAAGCACCTTTAGTTGTTATTTAAATGTTTATTTAAAAATTTAATTTAAGCAACGTATGTGAAAAATCACAAGATTTTTAGAAAGGGATAAAAGTATCTTTATAAACAATAGGTACAACCAGAAAACAAATGGTACATATGATTCTTTGTGTAGAGGGACAGACGTAGGTGATGAGCCTGGCAGACAGAAGCAGGCCTTGGATGGGTTAAGTTGGATTTGGATTCCACAATGTACGAGTTAGAAATTCAGAGAGAAAAACCACTTCTAAGAAAAAAAGGCAAATATGGATTTACAGGTTATTTTACCTTTTCTTGTTTACATGTTTTGTCCTCATGTTTGAGCAAGGTAATCACTATTTAGAACTAAGAAGCAATATCATATTTTTAAAATGATATATAATACATTTATTACTTTTATTATATTTATTTTATTTTGTGCTAGTTGATTAATGAGAAGACTTAAGCAAGTGAAGGGCCATATTGGTATTTACTTGGCATCTATGAGCAGGCTCCTAAATTTTCAATGAGTAGTGAAAATAAAACCAGAGCCTGACATCCTACATGTTTCTGTATTCTCAAAACTGTCTTTCATCTAGTTCTGTGAATAAACATTTACTTGCTCTGTAAATAGGCAAGGAGCCCTTGCTGGTGTCTCTGAATTTCCAGTGACACACTCTGTATAGTAACTTGTGATAAAGGAGTGTTCTGGAGCAGTTAGTATGGACTCTGTCATGAAAGCTAATTGTTACATGTTCCAGAATTTTATGAGGAGATACTAAGTGGTAAGTACATTGAAACTGGCCATGGGGTGGGAGTGTTCTCAGGAAACAAAACAAACAAAGTTCATTTAGTTTTAGAGACATGCTTGTTTGGCATTTGCCAGAAGACTACTGCACTTGTCCACAGAAATTTTAAACTCTGTTCTTTGACTTCACTGTTTTCTTTTTATTGAAGTGTATCTTACATTGGACCATAACATAAGCAATTATCACGTGGCTCTGTTTGAAGACTTGAGACACTTGCAATGCAGTCCCGACTATCAAGACATGCCCCACAGTCCAGCTAGTCCACAGTACATGCCTTTGTGGGGAGCTCAGACCTTCACCTCTGGCAAACATTACTGGGAGGTGGATGTGGGAAATTCTTGTAACTGGATTATAGGACTTTGCAAGGAATCATGGATAAATCGCAATGGTATGCTGCTCAACTCTGAGGGTATCTTTCTACTTCTGTGCATCCAAGTGGATGACATCTGCCGCCTCTTCTCTGCATCCCCACCATTGCGCCACTACATCCAAAGACCCCAGGGCTGGATAGGGGTGTTTCTAGATTATGAATGTGGTACAGTAAGCTTTGTTAATGTTGCCCAAAGCTCCCTCATTTGTAATTTACTCTCATGCTCCTTTTCTTGCCCTCTCAGACCTTTCATTTGCTATGGACCCAAATGATCAGGAACGGCTCACAAACCTGACCAAGGTCTTGGGAATTTTAACAGTTGGGGAGGGTCCTATCCTGGTGACTTCTCGAATGGGGAAAGTCACTTACACCTCATAGACTTGAACTTCACCTTACCATCAGGAGATATATTTGTATTATTTTTTAAAGTGGTGACAATGTGAAGGATGCACATTTGTCTTTTTTATTTTATTGAAATAAAAGTAATCTCTTTTATTATATTGTGTGGGATATGTGCACTTTTCATTTGCTATCTGAACTTCCTAAAAGTGAAAGAAAGCATGGGTGTGGAAGCTAGCTAAATGGATGAATGCAAAGCACAGAGAATTCTCCTTCCAGACAGTTCTTGTCAAAACCCGATGTCACTGTGGAATTCTCTTCTTCCTCCATTGATCTGGCTAAGTTCCTCCTCCATCAGTTCTCTCTTTACTGGACTAGATTAGGTCACATTATAACAAGACCTCAAGAACAGCTTATCGTGGGATAGAAGCAAGATGGCGGAGGAATAGGAGACCTAAATTTCATCTGGTCTGAGGAATTCAGCTAGACAGGGATCAAACCATTCTGAACACATACGAACTCAACAGGAGATTGAAGAAAAGAATAGCAGCAACTCTCTGAACAGAAAAGCGACCACTTTCTGGAAGGTAGGACTTGCAGAGAAGTGAATCCGAGGCAATATTCGGGAAGATAGACAGCAGGGGAGGGGGCCTCCGTCAGCTGCTTCTGGCAAGTGATGGAACAGTGGAGCCCAAAATCAGAACTTTTAGAAGTTGGCTCTTCTGAGGGACATTGCTCCAGTGGCTAAAGTGGGGAGTGGAATCCTCACTGGGACAGTGTGGTCTCAGGACCCTCAGGGTCACAGAAAGACTGGGGGTGTCTGAGTGCAGCAGAGCTCCCAGGTATCAGAGCAGGGAAGCCGGTTTCAGAGACATAGCCAAGGTGCGGGCTCTCAGCTCAGGGTTGCCATAAACTGTGATCCGCGGCACAGTCAGGCCACAGCTCCTCCAGCAGGGACCCAACAAGCGGCAGATCCGGGGAGACTCCCCTTCCTCCCACAGGAGGAGTGGCTTGGGAGCACACTGCAGGGATCTGCTGGGTTTGGAGACTCCACAGAGGGTCATGTGCCAGAGATAGAAATGCTCGGTCACAGGCTGGGTGAGCAGAGTGAGGCCGGAGACCGGGGAGATGGGAGTGATTGACTGCTTTTATCTGGGGCGCACTGAGGAGAAGAGCCCCGAGTTCTCGGCTCCTCTGGGGTGGAGACTGGGAGGCCGCCACTTTCACTCTCATCCTCCAAAGCCGTAGGGAAAGCTTGCAGGGAACAAAAGCTCCTGAGAGCAAACCCAAGCAGATTACTTAGCCTGGCCCCCCGGCAAGGGCGGGGCAATTCTGCCTCCGGCAAAGACATTTTAGAACCACGGCAACAGACCCCTCCCCCAGAAGATCAGCAAGAACAGCCCTCCAAGACCGTTTGACAATCAATGAGAATGGCAGAATGCCAGACTAGGGGAATACAGCATATAGAAATCATGGCTTTTTTTTCTTGATTCTTTAGTCTTTCAAAGTTAATTTTTTCAATTTTCTTTGTTTTCTTTTTCTTTTTCCCTTTTTGTCAACGTCTAGTGCATTGGGGTCCCTGGGTAAGGGCTGCGAAATCACCGGGACACAGGGGATGCAGAGCAAAGGCAGCACTTGCAACTGCATGCTGTCGTTTATTTTCCACATAGCTATATACTTGTAGCAATCAGGTAAGCATAACAATATGTACTTTCACACATAATGGGATTAAACTAACATCCTTGAAGAAAGATACATTAAAGAATTCTCTCAGCCACCCTTCCTCTGGAGACAGCATGTTCTTGTCCTAAGGAGGGACGCCTCTAATCTAGGCAAGAGCCACTTCTTGCAGATCCAGGCATTCAGAACTTGCAACATGAGATAAGGGGAAGAGAACATTTTCTCCTCCTTGCTCAGGTTTGCCTGGCTTTCCTAACTCTCACTGCAGTCCTTGAATGACCCTGGCTCGCAAGGGGCCTGCAAGCCTATGCCATCTCACCTTTTTCAACCAACATCTTATCAATTCCTTTTTTAAAAAAAATCTTTTTTTATTTTTCATTTTTAGAGTCATATTCTATCCCTTCATAGTAGTTAAACTCATTTTTTGTATATATGTGTAAGTTGTTCTCTCTTTAATATTTTAGGATACAGTTTCTTCTAACAGACCAAAATAGACCATAAATCTCTAGTGTATGGCTGTGTTCTAGTCTCCTGTCCGATCACATTCTCTCCTTTTTTTTTTAAAATTCTTCTTCTTTCTTTTTTCAACCAGTTTCTTATCTTATCAATTCCTTTTATACAATCTTTTATAATTTTCATCATTATAGTCAAATTCCAACCATTCATTGTATTTACTCTTATTTTGTACATATATAAGCTTTTCTTTCTTTAAAAATTTGGGAGACACTTTGTTCTAACAGACAAAAATACACCCAAAATCTAGGGTGTGAACTGATCTATGCACCAGCCTGATCATATTTGATCACATTCTTTATTTTTAATCTTTTCCTTTTTTTCCCTTCTTTTTTTTTCTTTTTTCTTTCTTTCCCTTTCTGTTCCCCTGGTGTGAGGACTCTTCTGATTTGTTTAGTGTATATTTTTCTGAGAACATTGTTACCCTATTAGCATTTTGTTTTCTCATTCATTGATTCTCCTCTGGACAAAATGCCAAGATGGAAAAAAATCACCTCAAAGAAAAGAACAAGAGGCAGTACCAATTGCCCGGGACCTAATCAATATGGACATTACTAAGATGTCAGAACTAGAGTTCAGAATGATGATTTTAAAGATACTAGCTGGGCTTGAATAAAGCATGGAAGATATCAGAGAAAACCTTTCTGGAGAAATAAAATACCTAAAATCTAACCAAGTCGAAATAAAAAAGGCTGTTAATGAGGTGCAATAAAAAATGGAGGCTCTAACTGCTAGGATAAATGAGGCAGAAGAGAGAATTAGTGATATAGAAGACCAAATGATGGAAAATAAAGAAGCTGAGAAAAAGAGAGATAAACAACTACGGGATCACGAGGGCAGAATTCAAGAGATAAGTGATACCATAAGACGAAACAATATTAGAATAATTGGGATCCCAGAAGAAGAAAGAGAGGGGCAGAAGGTATATTGGAGCAAATTATAGCAGAGAACTTTCCTAATTTGGGGAAAGAAACAGGAATCAAAATCCAGGAGGTACAGAGACCCCCCCTCAAAATCAATAAAAATAGATCAACACACCAACATCTAATAGTAAAACTTACGAGTCTAAGAGACAAAGAGAAAATCCTAAAAGCAGCCTGGGAGAAGAGATTTGTAACCTACAATGGTAGAAATATTAGATTGGCAACAGACCTATCCACAGAGACCCGGCAGGCCAGAAAGGACTGGCATGATTCTTCAGAGCAAAAATGAGAAAACTATGCAGCCAAGAATACTATATCAGTTAGGCTGTCATTGAAAATAGAAGGAGAGTGCCTGGGTGGCTCAGTTGGTTGAGTGACTGCCTTCGGCTCAGGTCATGATTCTGGGGTGCCAGGATCGAGTCCCGCATCAGGCTCCCTGCTCAGCAGGGAGTCTGCTTCTCCCTCTGACCTTCTTCCCTCTCATGCTCTCTCTCTACCATTGTCTCTCTCTCGATAAATAAATAAATAAATAAATAAATAAATAAATAAATAAATCTTAAAAAAGAAAATAGAAGGAGAGATAAAAAGCATCCAGGACAACATAAACTAAAGGAATTGGCAAACATGAAACCAGCCATACAAGAAATATTGAAAGGGGTCCTCTAAGCAAAGAGAGAGCCCAGAAGTAACATAAACCAGAAAGGAATAGAGACAATATACAGTAACAGTCACCTTACAGGCAATACAATGGCACTAATTTCATATCTTTCAATAGCTACCCTGAATGTAAATGGGCTAAATGCCCCAAATAAAAGACAGAGGCTATCAGATTGGATAAAAAAACAAGACCCATTGATAAGCTGTTTGCAAGAGATTCATTTTAGACCCAAAGACACCCCCAGATTGAAAGTGAGGGGGTGGAAAACGATTTACCATGCTAGTGGACACCAAAAGAAAGCTGGGGTGGCAAACCTTCTATCAGACAAAATAGATTTTAAACCAAAGACTATAATAAGAGATGCGGAAGGACACTATATCCTACTTAAAGGGTCTAACCAACAAGAAGATTGAACAATTTTAAATATCTATGCCCCTAACATAGGAGCAGCCAATTGTAGAAGACAATTAATAACAAAAACAAAGAAACACATCAGCAACAATAACCATAATAGTGGGGGACTGTAACAGCCCCTCATTGAAATGGACAGATCATCTAAGCAAAAGATCAACATGGAAATAAAGACTTTAAATGACACCCTGGACCAAATAGGCTTCACAGATATATTCAGAACATTCTATCCCAGAACAATAGAATACACCTTTTTCTCTAGTTCCTATGGAATATTTTCCAGAATAGATCACATTGTAGGTCACAAATCAGGTCTCAACCAGTACCAAAAGATTGGGATCATTCCCTGTATATTTTCAGACCACAGTGATTTAAAACTAGAACTCAATCACAAGAGATAGTTGGAAAGAACTCAAATACATGGAGGCTAAAGAGCATCCTACTAAAGAACGAATGGGTCAACCAGGAAATTAAAGGAGAATTTTAAAAAATTCATGGAAACAAATGAAAATGAAAACACAACTGTTCAAAATCTTTAGGATGCAGCAAAGGCAGTCCTAAGAGGAAAGTATATAGCAATACAAGCCTTTCTTAAGAAACAAGAAAGGTCTCAAATACACAACCTAACCCTACACCTAAAGGAGCTGGAGAAAGAACAGCAAATAAAGCCTAAGCCCAGCAGGAGAAGATAAATAATAAAGATCGGAGCAGAAATCAATGAAATAGAAACCAAAAGAACAGTAGAATAGATGAATGAAACCAGGAGCTGGTTCTTTGAAAGAATTAATAAGATTGATAAACCCCTGGCCAGACTTATCCAAAAGAAAAGAGAAATGACCCAAATCAACAAAATCATGAATGAAAGAGGAGAGATCACAACCAACACCAAAGAAATACAAACAATTATAAGAACATATTATGAGCAACTCTATGCCAGCAAATTAGATAACCTGGAAGAAATGGGTGGATTCCTAGAGATGTATCAACTACCAAAACTGAACCAGGAAGAAGTAGAAAACCTGAACAGACCTATAAACACTAAGGAAATTGAAGCAGTCATCAAAAATCTCCCAACAAACAAAAGTCCAGGGCCAGATGTCTTCCCAGGGGAATTCTACCAAACATTTAAAGAAGAATTAATACCTACTCTTCTGTAACTCTTCCAAAAAACAGAAATGGAAGGAAAACTTCCTAACTCGTTTTATTCGTCCACTGTTACCTTGATCCCAAAACCAGACAAAGACCCCAACAAAAAGGAGAATTACAGACCAATATCCTTGATGAACATGGATGCAAAAATTCTCACCAAAGTACTAGCCAATAGGATCCAACAGTACAGTAAAAGGATTATTCATTATGAGCACGTTGGATTTATTCCTGGGCTGCATGTTGATTCAACATCCACAAATCAATCAATGTGATATAATACATTAATAAAAGAAAGAACAAGAATCATATGATCCTCCATATAGATGCAGAAAAAGCATTTGACAAAGTACAGCATCCTTTCTTGATCAAAACTCTTCAGAGTATAGGGATAGAGGGTACAAACCTCAATATCATAAAAGCCATCTATGAAAAACCCACAGTGAATATCATTCTCAATGGGGAAAAACTGAGCACTCTCCCCCTAAGGTCAGGAACACAGCAGGGATGTCCACTATCACCACTGCTATTCAACATAATACGAGAAGTCCTAGCCACAGCAATCAGACAACAAAAAGAAAGAAAACGCACCCGAATTGGCAAAAAAGTCAAACTCTCACTCTTTGCAGATGATATGATACTGTATGTGGAAAACCCAAAAGACTCCACCCCAAAAGTGCTAGAACTCATACAGGAATTCAGTAAAGTGGCAGGATATAAAATCAATGCACAGAAATCAGTGGCATTCCTATACACCAACAACAAGACAGAAGGAAGAGAAATTAAGGAGTTGATCCTATTTACAATTGCACCCAAAACCATAAGATACCTAGGAATAAATCTAACCAAAGAGGCAAAGAATCTGTACTCAGAAAACTATAAAATACTCATGAAAGAAATTGAGGAAGACACAAAGAAATGGAAAAACTTTCCATGCTCATGGATTGGAAGAACAAATATTGTGAAGATGTCAATGCTACCTAGAGCAATCTACACATTTAATGCAATCCCTATCAAAATACATCCACTTTTTCAAAGAAATGGAACAAATAATCCTAAAATATGTGTAGAACCAGAAAAGACCCTGAATAGCCAGAAGAATGTTGAAAAAGTAAAGCAAAGCTGGTGACATCACAATTCTGGACTTCAAGTTCTATTACAAAGTTGTAATCATCAAGACAGTATGGTACTGGCACAAAAACAGACACATAGATCATTGGAACAGAATAGAGAGCCCAGAAATGGACCCTCAACTCTATGGTCAACTCATCTTCGACAAAGCAGGAAAGAATGTCCAATGGAAAAAAGACAGTCTCTTCAACAAATAGTGATGGGAAAATTGGACAGCCACATGCAGAAGAATGAAACCGGACCATTTCCTTACACCACACATAAAAATATACTCAAAATGGTTGAAAGACCTCAGTGTGAGACAGGAGTCCTTCAACATCCTAAAGGAGAACACAGGCAGCAACCTCTTCCACCTCAGCCACAGGAACTTCTTCCTAGAAACATCGCCAAAGGCAAGGGAAGCAAGGGCAAAAATGAACTATTGGTCATCAAGATAAAAAGCTTTTGCACAGCAAAAGAAGCAGTCAACAAAATCAAAAGACAACCAACAGAATGGAGGAAGATATTTGCAAATGACATATCAGATAAAGGGCTAGTATCCAAAATCTATGAAGAACTTATCAAACTCAACATCCAAAGAACAAATGATCCAATCAAGAAATGGGCAAAAGACATGAACAGACATTTTTCCAAAGAAGACATCCAAATGACCAACAGACATATGACAAAGTGCTCAACATCACTCGTCATCAGGGAAATCCAAATTAAAACCTCAATTGAGATACCACCTCACACCAGTCAGAATGGCTAAAATTGACAAGTCAGGAAATGATAGATGTTGGTGGGGATGCGGAGAAAGGGGAACACTCCTACACTGTTGGTGGGAATGCAAGCTGGTGCAACCACTCTGGAAAACAGTATGGAGGTTCCTCAAAAAGTTGAAAATACAGCTACCATATTTACACTGGGTATTTACCTCAAAGATACAAATGTAGTGATCCGAAGGGATACCTGCACCCCGATGTTTATAGCAGCAATGTCCACAATATCCAAACTATGGAAAGGGCCAAGATGTCCACTGACAGATGAATGGATAAAGAAGATGTGGTATGCATATACAATGGAATATTATGCAGCCATCAGATGGAATGAAATCTTGACATTTGCAACATCATAGATGGAACTGGAGGGTATTATGCTGAGTGAAATAAGTCAATTAGAGAAGGACATATATCATATGATCTCACTGATATGAAGAATTCTTAATCTCAGGAAACAAACTGAGGTTTGCTGAAGTAGTGGGCAGTGGGAGGGATGGGGTGGCTGGGTGATAGACATTGGGGAGGGTATGTGCTATGGTGAGCACTGTGATTTTTGTAAGACTGTTGAATCACAGACCTGTACCTCTGAAACAAATAATACATTATATGTTATAAAAAAAAAAAAAGAAGAAGATAATAGGAAGGGAAAATGAAGGGGGGGGAAATAAGGGGGGGAGACAAACAAGGAGAGACTGGGGACTCTGAGAAACAAACGGGGGGTTCAGGGGGGGGGGGGGGGGGGGGGGGATGGGTTAGTCTGGTAATGGGTAATAAAGAGGGCACGTACTGAATGGAGCACCGGGTGTTATACGCAAACAATGAATCATGGAACACTACATTAAAAACTAGTGATGTAATATATGGTGATTAACATAATGTAATAAAATAAAAAGAAAAAAAGAATAGCTTATCTCTTCCCTTTGTAAAACTCACAACAGAATTCAGGTCTTTTCTAGTTTGCAAATCACAAGACGGATGGCCAATGTCAGTCCTCTTCATAGGACATTCCAAGAACGAATCACCAGCCTGGGGACATGAGAGATACAACAAAATATTTGGATAAATAAATAAAGGAATGTGTAAAAAAATATTAAAAGCAAAGCCTACAGAACCAACAAAAAGTTATGATAATGTAGACACAGTAAGACAGGAAGTGCTGAGAAAGATACTACAGAGGACTGATATCCAAGATCTATAAAGAACTTCTCAAACTCAACACCCAAAAAACAAATAATCAAATAAAAAAATGGGCAGAAGACATAGACACTTCCCCAAAGAAGACACACAAATGGCTAACAGACACATGAAAAAATGTTCATAATTTTTAGCCATCAGGGAAATTCAAATCAAAACCACATTGAGATACCACCTTACACCAGTTAGAATGGCAAAAATTGACAAGGCAAGAAACAACAAATGTTGGAGAGGTTGTGGAGAAAGGGTAACCCTCTTACACTGTTGGTGGGAATGGAAGTTGGTACAGCCACTTTGGAAAACAGTGTGGAGGTTCCTCAAAAAATTAAAAATAGAGCTACCCTATGACCCAGCAATTGCACTACTGGGTATTTACTCCAAAGATACAGATGTAGTGAAAAGAAGGGCCATATGCACACCAATGTTCATAGCAGCAATGTCTACAATAGCCAAATTGTGGAAAGAGCCGAGATGCCCTTTAACAGATGAGTGGATAAAGAAGATGTGGTCCATATATACAATGGAATATTACTCAGCCATCAGAAAGAATGAATACCCAACTTCTACATCAACATGGATGGGACTGGAGGAGATTATGCTAAGTGAAATAAGGCAAGCAGAGAAAGTCCATTATCATATGGTTTCACTAATTTGTGGAACATAAGGAATAGCCTGGAGGACATTAGGAGAAGGAAGGGAAAAATGAAGGGGGGGGGGGCAACTGAAAGGGGAGATGAACCATGAGAGACTATGAATTCTAAGAAATAAACTGCGGGTTTTAGAGGGGGGTGGAGGGATGGGTTAGCTGGGTGATGGGTATTAAGGAGGGCATGTGTTGCATGGAGTACTGGGTGTTACACACAAACAATGAATCACGGAACACTACATCAAAAACTAATGATGGCTAACATAACATAATAAAATCGAATTAAAAAAAAGAATTATGTTACTGTTCAGATTCATGGGTCAGAAATTCCTTTTAACTGAAAAGAAAAATATAAATTGTGTATAATTTGACTCCTCAGTGTTGCTGTAAGTAGTTCTCAATAATGAGTACAGTATTCCGGGAATATAGACAAATTTTACCAGAGTGATAGTAGTTACAGACAATGAGAACTTGAAGCTTGGATACTGAAGTATTTTTAAGGAAATTACATAAATAGTCAAAAATACACACACACACACACACACACATCACATTTTGGGGGATGTGTAAACCTCAGTTCTTGACCACACAAAATACCAAATAGCCAACATTCAATTTCGTTTCAAAAAATGCTCCAGACTTATATCTTAGAAGTTTGCAAAGTAATCAGACATTAAAGTCATTCTCTCTAGGGGTGTGAGGTACAAAATGATGACTATCGCTAGCACTGTAATATGATATATGGGAAAGTAGTTAAGAGAGTAAATCCCAAGAGTTCTCACCACAAGGAAAAAGTTTTTTTTTTCCCTTTGTGTAAAGAAAACTCAATCTCTCTCTGTCTCTCCCCCCTCCCTTTCTCCTTCCATCCCTTCCTCTTCTGCTCTCCCTCTCTTCCAAGAGAATCTTGAGTAGTGAATATTCGGGCAATTAAATTCACTTCTGTGAAAATGTAGTAGCAAAGAAACTACACTTAGATTTTCAGAGCGTTGCCTAGGGATTCTTTAAAGCAATCTGATGATCCCTTCATCTCTTGGAAGGTTCCAATAATTGCTGCATACTTAACAGTTTTGTGTTGACTTCTGGCACTGGTTAAAATGGAATAAATCCTCTACAGTCTATCTCACCCACAGATGACAATTAGAAACGCCAAACACACCACCAAAAGTAAGGACTCTGTATATGAGGACGCTGAGAAGTTAAAAATAGAATGTGAAATGAGGAGACAGGTTAACACTTGAATAACTACCCATAATGAGACTGTGTTTTGTGGGATTCTTGTCCCTCTTCTCTTTCCTGGCATTGACTGGATGGACGGAAGACCCACTTCTCCGAACTGCACAGCAGGAGTATATAGCAAAAGCCCCAACACAAACACCCGCTTTCTAGCCAAAGGACCAGGAAGAGAGGCCTCTGCAAACATAAAGTGTGGGAGAAAATCCTTTTCTTTTTCCTTTCCCTCACCCAGCTGTGCCCTGAGGTCAGCCCCAGTCACAAAGCTGCAAAGGGTGCCAACAGGGAAAGGGCAGAAGTAGCGGCAGGGGACATGGGCGCCTTTGCCCCAAGAGAGCCCTTTCTTTTTGGCCAGAGGAACTAGGGGAAGGGGCTCCTGTTTTCCCAGTGTGGGGGTGAAATCTCCTTTACTGTTCTTTGTTGCTGCTTTAATTTGAAAACATGCACGGGGCCAGTGTGGGTGGAGAGATTAACTCTGGGAGAGTCTCTGGCTTTCAAGGCTTGCTTTTAAACTGTATAGGAAGGAATCAGAGACTTCTAATGGGGGCTGGATTTCCCCACAACCAGGGCAGTACCCTCTTGTGTGCTCTACCAGGTATCCCCTGTAGTGTGAGGATTGTCCACTCAGGATGGCTGGAACTACCTATAGCCCTGTGTGCACTGTAGGTACTACTCCATCAGCTCCTTGGGGAGGTTCTTTTCCTGACCTGCAAGCACTCACTGATCTGCACTCACCTGTAGACTCCAGGTCTGTAGGCCCTCTGAGCTCTCTGGAGTGTTCCCTCTGTGCAGCTCTACCCTCAAAAGCACTCAGTCCTGGGAACTCAAGCTGCCTTGATTTTCCTGACCTTCCAACCCTGTCTCCTCAGGGAGACCAGTGGGCTGTCTGAGCAACTCCTCTTTGTGCTATGTCTGGAAAACTCCAGATGGTGAAATGGGACCATCTTTGGAGTCCCCTCTTTTGTTCCCTCTCTCTGTTTACTCTCCTCTGCTATTTATCATCAAATATCTGAAAACTGTTGTTTTATACCACATTTATGGGCTTTTCTTATTTGAGATGGATGAGCAAATCAGGCATGGCTGTGTTTCAAAACTCTCTTTTATCTCAGGTGTGGCTGTGTTTCAAAACTCTAAACTTCAGAGACCCTGGTGGCACAGCCCCATGATGATCCTCTGGGGGAGGGTCTGCAGCACTGCAGCCAGTGACAGTTTGTCTCAGAAAACAGTCACTCGACAGCACATCAGTTTGGAGTTTATGGTAAATCATAGCACAAAGCCAACGCTAATATTTGCTACCCTGTCTTTGTTCCAAGGTTGATGAACCAGGCAGCTCAATGGTTTTTGCCTACCAAGAGGCTGTATCACCTCAACCAAATACACTCCAAGCAGGAGAACTGTTTCTCCCCATGAGACCCAGAGGATCCTCATACCACACTGCCTTCCTCCCCAGGACTCTCTCCTTCCCTGCTGGGGCGCCACTTAGCTTGCCAGACATGACCCTGGCAATGGCACTGACCTCAGAAACTTCACACTCTGTGCCTTGCTGTTTATAAAAATATTTGTGATATTTAAACCCACTCCTTTTTTCCCAGTAAATGCTTTTGGGGAAAAGTACTAGCTAGTCAATCCCCTGCACATGTTTTCACTCTTTTCTCCCTCTTTCTCTCTCCCTCCTCTCTCCACAGTCAAGGCTGTCTCCCTCTGCAATGCCAGTGGCTCTCTTCTCCCCCAAATCAACTCTCCCCAGTTCCTAATTTCCATGGGATGGCCATGTTTTCTGCTTGTAGAAGTGCAGCTTTGTTCTCTCAATCCTGTGATCAATTTCTTGGGTGTTCAGAATGATTTGATAATTATCTGGCTGTACTCAAGGGAGGAGGCAAGCTTAGGGTCAGTCACCCTATTCCTCCACCATCTTAACCCCTATCCCAAACACTTCTATCTTAACGAAAGAAGATGCCAGTTGACAGATGCCTTCTACCACTGTAGTTTCACAAAGTATATGGCACTTTCCAAGTGCTTTCACACATACATTTGCAAACACTTCTATCTTAATGAAAGAAGAAGCTAGTTGAAAGATGCTTTCAACTCAGTGTAGTTTTACAGAGTTAAGTATATGGCAAATTAAATTCATTTCTTAACTCTTTCCTTTTTATCCTTATCTGGAAAATATAAATTATTTCTCTTTCTATTCTGCTTATAATTATTGTGAGGACTGAAAGACTAATTAATTTAAAATTCCCACCATTCACTGCCTACACATGGTATGCTTTCCATAAAAGCTAGTTGTTCTTTATGACATATTCTCACTAATATTTTCATGAATTATTGTTAAATATTAAGAACTAATGTCAATTCTTTTTAAGGGTACTGTCATAAAGTAATTCATGCTCAAGAACACATTGTATGATACTGACTTTCTACAATGGAAGGAACTAAAACACAAATTACTTAAACTTCACTTCAATTTAGCTGTTTTTATTTATATTTCTGCAGTAAAAGTTTGCTGCTCTTCATTATTGTTGTATTTGTTCACCTTAATTTTTATTCTAATATACAATTAAACTAAATAAAATACAAGGATGATTAAGTGTATGATGCTGTTACAACATTAGTACTGCAGAATTATATGTTCATATTGCTTCTGTTAAACAATCCATCATGCATTTCATCTGTCATTAAACTCCTGGGTGAGATTTACCACCTATTGGTGGGCTCAGACTTTTGTAGATATCCTCTCACTAAAGGAGATGTTACCAGACTTTTATAAATCCCTGAGCCACCTTTGAAACTCTGGTTGTATTTATTGTGTGCCAGACCTTCCAGTAAGTGAAATAAATACAAGAATATCCAGCATTATGTATATGATTCTTGATAAAAGTATATTTATTGTTATAATTTATTAATGTACCATATCTTTGAAACTTTTAAGATTGATTAACTTTAAAACCATTTTAAATGCAATTTGTCTCTTGAGTATTCATTATTTTCTATAGCAAAAACTTCCGCTGTCCAGTCTGGTACGTATAAATTTAAGCTATCTGTGACTACAGGTACCTTCATTAAAATTACTGAAAATTCTCAGATGTAGTATTATTATCTATATTGATGTCATTCTGTTTAGGTGAGTATCTCTTTTGTGTCTCTGTTATAATTTCCTGAGCCTATAAATTTTAAACGCAGCCTAATGCACATCTTTTTTTAAATAATATTCCTCAGTATTCCATTTAATTTTGGTTACATTTAGTATGCTTTTTAACAGTGGTAGAGCATGTCCTTTATTTGTTATCTTGTAACATCCATGAATTTACTCAAACACTTATTGAATGTCGATTATATCTTAATCTCTATGCTATCTACTTGAAATATATCTGTACATAAGGCTAGCATATACCTTCTTCTCCTATAATAGGTAAACTAGAGGAGAAGGACAATATTAGCTTGTGGACTTTACAAAGAGTATAAGGTCTTCTGAGTCCACACAATCAGAAGACCTCAATTAGTCCAGAAGCTTTAAAAACCGTTCCACAAAGAAGAGATTTTAAAACTGAGCCTCAGTGAAAAAACATGCCTGAGCAGATGCAGAGCAGAGAGAAGAGAATTCCAAGTCTGTCAGTGAGAAGAAACCTGTGCTCTTGCTTTAGCCTATGCAGCTGAGGAAACCCATTCAGCTATTCTTTGCCTCCAGCTACCTTAGAAAGCAAGGGAAAGGACAAGACATAGAATAAAGATCATTGTTTTCTAAGAGAGATTGTTTTTATTTAGAGAAAATGGAAACGAATGTAGACACAATTATCAACCCTTTAAAAGTAGCCAGTATGTTTGATAAAGGAGAAAGGGAAAGAAAATCAAGCAGGTATTTACCCGAGATACCTTGGGTAAGGCCTTGCTGACACTTGTAGTCAGGTTCAGACATACCCCTCATTACTAGGGTGCAGAGCAGAGAAAAGGTCGGAGAGGGCAAGAAAAGGAACAGGAGAGGAAACTGCAAATGAGGGAGCTATTGGCCACATGCACAAAGCTCACTACACCAGGCTCATAATCCAGGAACACCCTCATGGCCCAGAGGCCTTTCCACATACTGAGACAACAGTGGCGAGGAGGTAAAGAGACTGCACTGATAGTCCTCTTTGATACAAAAAAGAAGAAAAATTCCCTCCAAGTCAAGCACCATGTCATTCCTCATGACATCACAAAAGTATCATCACAAAATCCAAGGACCCAGTTCTGACAGTTCCCCACATCCACTTCCCAGTAATGTTGACACACAAGTAAACTTCTGGGCTCCCCAGGTGAGAAAATATTTGATCTTGTTGTATTAGTGACAATGTCAGGATGATTGGGACTGAAGTGCAAACATCTCAGATCTTCAAACAGCGGGATATGGCAGGTGGTTATTTCATTCTCCAAAAAAATGGGCGCTGCAGAAGGAAGGAAACAGTCATGTTAACATACAGTATTGATTCCTGATAGACATGGCCTTTCTGTAGGGTCTGGGTTTCTAGCATATCCTTGGAAATGAGGGCCAGGGCAACAAGGAAGCTCTAGAAATCTACTGTAGACCAAGGCTTACTGGACTGTCTTCATCACAAGCAAATCTTTAACCAGACAAAAATGGAAGAAATTTATGAATTTTCTTAATATATATGAAGAGAGATATTGCTAAACTCTGTTTTTTTTCTCTGAAACATTTGAAATTGGGAGATTAGCAATTCATGGTAAGAAAAGTAGCCAGCTCGTCTTCTCAGAAAATAATAATAGTTCCTAATAATAATAACTCCTAAGAATGATCACTTTTCCTCATATTTAAGTATTTTTCACCAAAATATGCCAAGGTAAAATAAACTGAAAGAAAAATTCACATTTTTTTAGAAGTAGAAAGTTTGGGATGCCTGGGTGGCTCAGTTGGTTAAGTGACCTACTCTTGATTTTGGCTCAGGTCATGATCTCAGGGTCTTGAGATTGAGCCCACATCTGGCTCCTTGCTCAGCAAGGAGTTGGCTTAAGATTCTCTCTCCTTCTCCCTCTCCACTCCCCCACCATCTCATGCTCATTCTCTCTCTCTCTCTCAAAAATAAATAAATCTTAAAAAATAATAAGCAGATTTGTGAGAATTTTCAGCCAGTGTAACTTTTGAGAGGAAAAGAGATAAATCTAGTGAAATAAGTGCTCAACTGACTTTGGTAAGTATTCACTATATGTGTTTAATACTATTGATTATACAAAGTAGTTTTGGATTATGTGAACAAAGAATGCACTGTGTAAAGTGCATTTATTATGAAACACTGTAGAAAACAAAAGTTAGAACTCTCTAATCATCTCACAACCAGCAATAACCACAAAACCTAAAACTTGGAATATAATGAATGTTCATGCAAATTTACATGGTTCATACAAAGAGTTAACAGTATATCTTGGCATGGTACAGGCCATCTAATATCTTTTCCTATTGTTACTTCCTGGTAGTTTATCATAAACGATTGGGCTTTTCTCTAGATACTACTTGTTTTTCCACATATATTAATTTTATATAAAGGCAAAATTGGCTAAAAACTTCCCAAATAATGCAATCATAAAATGTGCAATGGGGAAACATTACCCCTCAGATACTAGGTGAGGAGATGTACAACTATACCACCAAAGGACGGTATATTACCAAGAAACTGGTTGAGCCTCTCAGCCCAGTCATGGGCCATGAACTGAGCTATGGGTCCACAGGTTGGGGCAGGTGCAGCTGCACTGACTCACTCCTGCAAAAAAGAGCAGTTAGTTACTCTTTCTGAGCTCAAAGTTTTCATGACAGTGATTACATTTATTCTACATCCCAGTAAAGATGCTTCATTAAAATCCTCATGATTAGGATCAGGGGTTATGAATGTAACTCCACAAACTAGGGAATGTAACAAATATCCATTAATTTTCTGAAGGCAAATTAAACCCAATTCTACTTCCTACCACTTTAATCCTAGCATACAATTTCAGGATCTGGTTCTTCTCAGCCAAGCACAGGGTTATGCAAAATGGCCTGAAACTGAGAACATTACAGAAGGGCACATTGATTTTTTTTCCCCTAGGGAGAGAGTGCAAGTGGGGCGGGGAAGGGAGGGGCAGAGAGAAAATCTTAAGCAGGCTCCACCCTCAGTGTGAAGCCCTATGTGGGGGAGGGGGGATCTCAATCTCATGACCCTGAGATCATGACCTGAGCCAAAATCAAGAGTTGGATGCTTAACAGTTTGAGCCATACACGTACCCCAGGAGGGCACTTCGATTTTTAATCCACACTAGTCACCACCGAGATGCTCAGTATTCATATAAGCACAGCAAGGGGATGAGGAGCTTAGTTGGGCAGAGATTCTGCTTCTGAGGACCCAGCTTCAGTAAGTGCCACATACAGCCTTTCCCTGGGTAGTTGGAGTCTGCCACATGCTACCTGTGTGGGAGCCCCAAACCCTAGATGGTCTTCCCCCATGCCTCTTCTCTCCCTCCTCCCACTTTATGCTTTGCAGAAATACCTATCTCTCCCACGGAAGCCTACCATGGCTTCAGACCATATCCTCCTCAATGTGTTCTTACGTTTCTAAGAATTCAAATCAGGGATAGGAGTTGTCTTCATGCAACTCTATATATGTTTTATCATCTACTATTTGTCTTCTGACATTTAGCAACTTGGTACATTCCTTGAAAACAAATTTAGGGATGTGTTTCTGCCTCCACCATTTTTTCTATGCATTTGGTTATTTTATTGTACTAAAAGTCAAAATCTTGACTCTAACACCTTCCCCCAAACATCTAAGTTCAATTTCTACTGGATGCAAATTGCTTTCTCATAATTGTAAAGTGTAAAAAAAAAAAATCATTAAGTCCCACCATCTTAAGTTGGGGACTATCCATAAATTGATTTTGCTGCACTGAAAAGGGCCCTTATTTTCATGTTCCAGGGATGCAGAGAGCCTTCCCCTATCTAAATTTCCTCACATGGAAAAGTATCAGTTTTCCATAGGTCTTTCTAAACACCTGGCAATCTATCTCTGAAAACTGAAATCCAACTCTGAAACTGAAAACTGAGGAGAAATTTTAAATACTCAATCTAACAATGAGAGTTTCTGGAATAATTGAGCACAGTGACTAGACTGGCATTCTATATAGATTTGTTATATAAACATGTACTTAAATACGTACATACGGATAGCATAACATGAGTAGTATGGTAGGCATGGGTAGATGAATTACTGTCTATGGAAAACTAAAACAATTAGCATCTGTTTATTATATTACCTACAGAACTGCAAGCTATCTGGTGGCAAGTGTTTTCTGTACCTCACAAAGTTGTTGGGTACATGATTAGATTTTTGCAGAGTGGAAGACACATCCTGATACAGATGACTGGAAACCTTCTTAAATCTACTTAATCAAACTGCCACATCCAAGCTCTAGTGAGAAGCCATGTCATGAGTTAACTGATGTGATCCATGGATCTGTTGTTTTTAAAATAAATGTTAAATATAAACTTCTTATCTGCTTTAAAAAATGATATTATAATCCTAATTGCATCAACCCATTACTATGCACTGTATTTGGTTTCTGTCTAAATCTGCATGCATTCTTTTTTTTATGTCAACATATAATAGTTTCAATTTTTAATTCCTTTCTTGATATTTCTCCAGACTGAAAGTTATCAACACTTCATTTATCAGCCCAGTATAATCAAGCACTTGCACAATAATGTCTACTGCTCTGGCAGAACTATCCTATTGTTTATGGATCTTGTCAACCTTAACTGAACTAAAATTCTCTGAAATTTTATATTTTTCAGTGAGTCCTCCACAAAATTCTTCCCTTTTACTTTTTCTCTTCTTTTCTTTTTGAAAACATACTACTACTTTTCTCTTTTGGTCTAAAGTCAAAACACACACAATAGCTTGCTGGTCTTTCTTTAAGGCTCTGCTCCCTTTCTCATTACCCCATACATTCTCTCATACCCTCTCCTTTTATTATTCAGTACATATGCATAGTTGAAAGATTTGTGATATTTTGTGGATTTAATGATCACACAGTGGATGTATATTACATGACTAACTCCTAGAAGGCATCATAAACATTTCTGTAAAAGAAATATATTTTCTGTTAAATTTAGGCAACTATCTCTTAAAATATTCATCTTGGCGAGGCTTGCATCCTGCTCAGTCTCTTAAAAACATTTTCATATTTGGGCGCTTGGGTGGCTCAGTTGGTTAAGCGACTGCCTTCAGCTCAGGTCATGATCCTGGAGTCCCGGGATCGAGTCCCACATGGGGCTCCCTGCTCAGCAGGGAGTCTGCTTCTGCCTCTGACCCTCTTCCCTCTCATGCTCTCTATCTCTCATTCTCTCTCTCTCTCAAATTAATAAATAAAATATTTAAAAAAAAACATTTTCATATTTAGTCAATGGATCATGGTGCTTCACCCAAGGAAGGATCCTAGAAAGGAAAACTTAAAACACTCTGTTTCCACTATATCAAATGATTGGTCATCATCAATCTGCTCTTCTAATGTAAAATTATGGTTAAAAAAGTGAGCTATATTCTTCAGATTCCAAAATTTTTGTTTTTAATATTATCTTCTCTTGGAAATTACAGATTAAAAAAAACAAGTTAACTCTTGACAGCCCTCCTTTCTCTTGTCTACTCCTGCACATACAGCAAAATAGTGAACATTTTTTACTTAGATGTAAGTTTCTTGATGAAAAGATCATGAATGATCAATCTTTGCAGTGGGATTGGCCAACATATAACCAGGTCCACAGAAGGATGTGAAACTCTGTTGCCATAGTTCCACGGTCTGGCAGTGTGGAGGGGGGTTAACTCTGGGAGAAATCCTGCTTTCAAGGCTTGCTTTTAAACAGTATAATGTAGGGGACACCAGGGTGGCACAGACAGTTATGTGTCTGACTCCTGGCTTCATCACAGGTCATGATCTCAGGGTTGTGAGATTGAGCCCTGCATCAGGCTCCGCACTGAGCACTGCATGAGACTCTCTCTCTTCCTCTCCCTCTCCCTCTGCGACAACCCCCCTGCATGCTCACTCCCTCTCTCTCTCTCTCTCAAATAAATAAATAAATCTTTAAAATAAAACAACAGTATAAAGCGAGACCAGAGAAGTTTTTAATCTAGTCTGGATTCCCCCACTCCCAGTGGAACAATGCCCTTCTGACTATTCTATCACGTATTCTGTGTAGCGTAAGGATCTTCCACTGTGGCTGAGGGGAACATCAACAACTCTTAACCCTGTGTGAGTTGCACATATTTTTTCATGGGTTTTGTCACCTTTTCTTTTTTTAAAAATATTTTATTTATTTATTTGAGAGAGAGCAAAAGTGAGAGACATCACAGAGGGAGAGGGAGAAGCAACTCATCCCTGAGTGGAGAGCCCAATGTGGGGCTCAATCCCGGGACCTTGAGATCATGACCTGAGCTGAGGACAGACACTGAACTGACTGAGCCACTCAGGCACCCCTTGTCATCTTTTCTTGATCAGGTATTTTTTTCATATGATTTAACTGCTCTGCACTCAGCTATAGCCTCCAGTTGTGGGGCCCTCCTCAGATGTCTTTCTCTCTCTCTCTCTCTCTCTCTCTCTCTCTCTGTCTTTGTGTAGCTTGACCCACCACCAGTCCTTAGTCCTTGGAAATCCAACCTCCTTGAACTCCATGAACTCACAACTCCACTCAGGATTTCCTATCCCAGTGTTGAGGCCAGCAATCTTCAGCCAGTCTACATTGGGTTCCCCTCATTTGTTTCTTTTCTCTCAGGATTCACTGTCCTGGGTTGCCTATTGTCTAAGGTCTGAAAGCTGTATCTTTTTTTATCTATACCATTCTAATATGATTTTTTGGTTACTAATTGGTATAAAATTGAGTAAAGTAGGTCCCCACTACTCCCTTTTGCTCAAAAAGAAGTCTGTGGAAAGGCTTATATATTAAAATTTCAATTTCTTTAATGGATATGGAAGATTTATTTTTATAAAAGATTTATGAAAATGTATCAATTTTTATCTTCAGTGAGCTTTGGTATTGTGTCTTTATCATAGATTTGTCCATTTCATCTAAACTATTGAGTTAGTTGGCACAAATGTGCTTCTAATATTATCTTATTTTCATTACAATGTCTGTTGAAGTCTCCCTCTTTTGATATAGCTATGTAGTGTTCTCTCTCTTCTCCCCCTCTCTCTCCCTCTGTGTGTGTGTGTGTGTATGTGTGTGTTTGTGTGCACTCAGAGCGGCTAGGCTTGAGAAACAATAACTCCTTTTGATTTTTACTGTGTCTTTATTTTCCTGAGTGAATTATGCAAGCCAAGGTATTGCAGTGGTGGTGGAATAGGGCTGGGGTCTTGCCTGAGTTTCTGGAGACCAGGTTCTAGGCACTTGTAGTATAGTGAGCAGTGGGTCCCACTACAAGGTGTGTGTGTGTGTGTGTGTGTGTGTGTGATGAGTACCCCCCCCCCATAGATCCCTTTATCAGGAAGTACCTGGTGGGAAGAGAAGCCCCTTCTGAGTCATCACCAAACACCAGATTCTACACGGGGGGAGGAGGAAGCAGGGAGTTGTGGCCTTTTGAGGGTAAAAGGGTCAAATGTCAGGCATTTCAAGAAGAGGAGGTCAGGAAGCTCCAAGATCTTGGCCACAAAATTCCATCACTACCTTGTCTCATCTAGTGTCCCCCAGGTGTGAGATCCTCCCATGAAGGGGATGCTGAACCCTGGTGCAAAGTCAGCCACCCTCTCACTTGTCCAGTGCATGAGGAACTTCCAAATCAGACCTGTCAGGCAAGTACTGCCCAGTACCTTTGGATACGTGTTCTTTGATTCCTTTGAGTGCTGTCCATTCCTAGGGATTCCAGGATGCTGTCCAAGGTGGGAGCATCCCACACTGCACACCAAGTGCCTGGGACCAGATCCCCTAAAGAGAATCATTCAGGAAATAAATGTGACCTACATCTTTAAAACTATCAAAGCGCCAGCCACCTTTTATCTCCACTGTCACTACCAGGCACATGGCAGGGTACGGATACTGGTTTGGGTCCAGAGCCTAGCACAGCACTTGGCTAAAGTGGGCTGCCTGGGCTCCAGGAAGGCAGCAAACATGGTCCCACGTGTGCTTAGAAGATGCAGGATTTAGAGCCACTGAGGCCAGAACAGGAAGAAAAATGTGCTTTTTAAATATGCAATAATAAGGTGTGGTGGTAGCTGCAAGCAATTTCTTCCAGTCTCCCCGCTGTAGCTTCCAGAATTGTTGGAGAGCCACAGTAGAGCTGCCAAGAGCCTCTGCACGTGCTGTGATGAGCACTGGGTGTTATACTTAACTAATGAATCATTAAACACTACATCAAAAACTAATTATGTACTATACAGCAGCTAACTGAACATAATAAAAAATAATAAATGTATAAAAATTAAAATTAAAAAACAAATTTAAAAAAAGAGCCTCCATGCCTGTTTTGCTCAGCTGCAGCGCCCTTGATCCCTGTGGGGGGCACCTGGTTCCCGTGATGCAAGCGCTGGCACAACAGGCATCCCTGGTCTCCAGGCTCTGGCACTGCCACCTTCTGGCCTCCTGCTCACCCTTCAGCCTCCAGGTGAACTTGGGAGAAGATTGGAGCCAGCGCACCCAAATCTGCCTAGACGCTGCCCTGCCCCCAACTCACATAGAGCCTCTCATACCATCCCCCCGCCCCTGCAAATTTCTCTCTGCTCAGCCAGGAGAGTTGCTCCACCTCATTACCAAAATGTAATATATTAATATTTTAAATGCTCAAAACTATCTTCCTTTCAAAAATGGAATTTGGCAAAGAGAGTATATATTTTGTTTTTTAAGATTTTATTTATTTATTCACGAGAGACAGAGAGAGGAACAGGCTCCCTGCAGAGCAGGAAGCCCGATGGGGGACTCGATCCCAGGACCCTGGGGCCATGACCTGAGCTGAAGGCAGAGGCTTAACCAACTAAGCTACCGAGGTGCCTGAAAGTACATATTTTGTTAAACTATAGCAAAGATTATTGAGTAGCATACTGTAATCAAACCCTACTGCCAATAAGGCATCCATCTCACTCATTTATTAATTGATTCATCCATCAAATATTTGTTAAGTGCATGTTCTCTCTTAGACACTCTGTTACCTGCTGGCAATATGTCAGTGAACACTTTCTCTCTTGCAATTTACACTATTGTAAAAGAAATGGCCAAATATTTAGAGTTCATATTAAAAAAAGCATATATTGGACTTGAGAGTCAGTGGAGATTTCCCTGAAAAACAGATTTTTTTTTTCTTCTGAGGGTGAATTGATGTGTAGGATACACTAGATGAAGAGGTGGGAGAAGAAGGTTTCAGTTTGACATGGGCATTGTAGATTGCCGCATCTGTCTGTGATGAGCAATCTCTGTTCCTATGCTAGACCATTACGTTGGAATCACACACTCATATATTTTTGTAACTCCAGCATACTCTCAACCCAGGTGAGCAACCACAGCATGTATTCTAGATAAGTGGGCCACAAAAGATGATTTTAATTTAAAGAAGATGGAACAAAAGAAGATGGAATCAAAAATCCAAGAACATACCACCTGGCCCAGAGGTTTCTTTACTGACAAACACTGGGAAAGTGGATCGGGGACTGTAACAATTACCCTCCTTCACACATAGAAGAAGAAACCTATCCTCAGATGCCATCAGCGGGCCGTTCTTCCTTATCCAAGTATCCTTACGGACTCCTAGAGCCCACTCTCGAGTCCCCCACATCCAGCTCCCAATACTGTTTTCCAGAGGTGAAGTCATCACCAGTCATGTGTCTTGATCTTCTCCACACAGCAAAATAGTTAAATCTTTCAGAATTCAAAGACACATCTAGACAGTCATGTCTACATCTCAAACTTTTCGCACTGTCAAACAGTTTGATATCATGATTTGTGAAGAAATATCTTTTTTGAAGGAAATCTCCACTGTGGAAAGAAAAGAATATTCCAGTCAAAATCAGTTTTTAAAATTCTCGACAAATTCCTGAGTTGACTTAATATGTGAAATGATACAAACTATCAGTGACTTCAAAATTTAAAAAAGGAAACATACAAGCTTTTTGTTCTTGTGAAATATTTCTTCTCTTAGCACAAGACATTAGTTTCTAAGTGATTTTGCTTCCAAGAATGACCGGACCCAAGTGACTCCACTTCTTAGCTAGAAGAAAAATTCTAAGGGCAGCTCTTAAAGGAGTCAGAGGAAAATACTAAGCAATTCCTGTACTTGTCAATGGTGTAAGTATGTGTCTATTATTAAAATGCTCCCCCCTGAATTTAAACAAAAATATTTCCCCCCCTGCATGTTCTCCTACAAATAAATCTAAATGATTGACAACAGAAGATTGCTAGTCTTGCTTCATGGTAAAGTCATAGGTTATTCTGGTATATAAAAGTGCATCGTGTTTTGGAATTGAGTAAACTGGGTCCATTACTGTTGAGCTAGGTCTCAAATTTTTTTTAAGATTGGTTGATTGATCGATTGATTTTAGAGAGAGAGAGAGAGTAGGAGGGCAGAGGCAGAGGGGAGAGGGAGAGTCTTGAGCAGACTCTGAGCTGAGCACAGAGCCCCACGCATGGCCGGGTCTCACGACCCCGAGATCACTACCGAGAGTCGGACGCTGAACCAACTGTGCCACGGGTGCCTTGAGATAGGTCTCGATTTTTGATCACCTGTACCCCTAACTTTAACAGTCCCAAATTTTACTTCTAAATTTACATTTTTATGTTGTGAACGTGCTAATAAGTTCATCAACTCTAAAGAAGTCAGTATGAGATTTGTTTAAAATCAGTTGACAGTAAAAAGAATAAAACAGATAAAGAAGACTAGGCTATAGAACCAAGAAAATAAGCTATTGCAGATGGCAGGCATGAATGTGTGTTTATACACATATGTAAGATTTCTGTGCACGTTTTGGTCTTAATGTTTGTAGACTATCCGTGCGACTTCGTAAAGAGTGCCTCTTTGAGAGAAAGCAAGAATATTTTAAAGGAGCATATTCATTTCCCAAAAACAGAGGGGTGAGGGTTTGCCACATGGTTCAGCAATTCACTCAAAAATCCTGTTCAAGAAAACACTTCTGCCGTGTGCAAACTAGCCATATACATAAAAAGAGAACATCTCTTCTACTTTGAAAGTTATTCTAGTAACAAGATACTTCAGCTAGAGAGGAACAGACTACAAGAATTCCATGGTCTTAAGAATGTTGATAAAATGATTTATTTTAATATTATTAAAGTTTTTGTAGGTTAGTTTGAAAGCAATTCCCATAACAAAATATATATTAGGAAACTAAAACCTAACCACTACTGTGGCTGCTGATATATATAACCAAATAGTGACCTCATCACCACATTAATTACCTTACTAGTTAAATCCATGCTCACTGGTGATATGGGTTCCCGTTGCTAAATATATTTCTTTGCTTGCAAAAAATAAATAAAAATTCCTAGAAGAAAACTTCCTTGGTTATCTAGCCAACAGGCATCCACCTTTCCAACCCTCTTCCTCCTGTATAAAAGAACATCAGTTTTGCTGAGGTGTTCATTTCCCCCCAAAAGCTTGGACATCAGGAGTGTGATCCAATCTGTAGCTACAGGTGTGAGTCGTGATTGGTCTGAAAAATCAAGCAGTAATGTGATTGCTCAGAAGTTGGTTTAATAAAGGCAGTTCATGAAGCTTTTCTACTTTCATATTTCATTTAAGTGTCAAAATGATCCCATCATGATTTCTTGTTCAAAATCCCTCTGCTATTAATGTTGAAGGCAGAACTGCCACCTTTGACCCAGTTAAAATCTGCAAGCTATTACTCTCCAAGATACTACAAGAGGCAAAAACAAACAACTTCTTGGTTTCTAAGCAACTATGTTAATTCAATCAACAAGTATTTTCTGAAAGTTCACAGTTCCAGGAACATTCCGTCAGCTTGGAGACGTAATGTTTAGTAAAACGACATCCTTATAAGAGATAATAAAAATTACAGAGGCTCCTGGGTGGCTTAGTCGGTTAACCGTCTGCCTTCCGCTCAGGTCATGATCCCGGGGTCCTGGGATTGAGCCCTGAATTGGGCTCCCTGCTTAACAGGGAGTCTGCTCCTCCCTCTCCCTCTGCCCCTCCCTCCCCCCACCTTTCTACCCCCCACCCCCTGTTCGTGCTCTCTCTCTCTCGCTCTCAAATAAATAAATAAACCTTTAAAAAAGAGAGATAATAAATTTTTTAATTGGTAAAATAAAGAAATATATACAATGCCACTGATCTGTATGTCTTCTGTCCCTCATCCATGATCCTGAAAAATGCCTTTATTGCAACCCGTTGATTAAAATGCACAAAAATGTGCACACATGAGACATAGTCATGAAACTAAATTTTCTCCTTTGATGTTCTTTATTTCAAACGGAATCCTTCACTGAAATCAATTTCTGAATATATGAGAGTTAATGGGATTAAACTTTGTAAAATTGGACCAGATTTCGACCAGAATCTTCTTACATGAATATACTAAGATTTTAATTTGCCCTCCTATCTTTATTATAGACACACCTGCATTTAAAAACAATCATTAAGGAGAAGAGAATAGCAGCATGTTCTCAGGTCCTTTGGAACTGTTATCAAGCCTTCCTTTTCATGGTGAAAAGATTTAACTATCATGGAATAACAATCAGCACAAGAAAACATATGTTTTTGAAATTTTGTTTTATAAAAAATATTCATTCAGTCCTCATTTCTAGACTAATGAATGCACTGTCCCTCTAATTTCTTTTTTTTTTAAGATTTTATTTATTTATTTGAGAGAGAGAGAGAATGAGAGATAGAGAGCATGAGAGGGAAGAGGGTCAGAGGGAGAAGCAGACTCCCTGCTGAGTAGGGAGCCCGATATGGGACTCGATCCCGGGACTCCAGGATCATGACCTGAGCCAAAGGCAGTCGCTTAACCAACTGAGCCACCCAGGCACCCTGTCCCTCTAATTTCTGACATTTCTGCACAGTTATCAGTGTTGCTTTCTGCAAGCCCATTCACTGTTGGTATCTCTAACTTTATGTCAGGAAACTGACGTTTCTGAAATTATTTCCCAACAGTCAAATACAAGTTCTTTTCCAAATTATTCAAAACGTTATCTACATATAAATTGCCAAATATTTCCTCTGACATATTCACATAGTGCCACTTGTAGAATAGGATGTAATATATTTATACAAAGAAAATAAGATACTCCTAAGTCACTTTACAGTCTACATAAAGTAAAAATTACAACACCTGGAAACTACTTTGAGTCTTTATAATTTATAGAAACAGCCAAGGAATGCATAAAACATCAGACCAAAATGTAATCATCAAATTATTCCAAAAATATATAGTAAGACCAGATGACAAAATAGCTTAAGTTATGATAAGGTGAAAGTAATGGAGTCATTTTTTAAGTTGGGCAAATGAGATGATTTCATAAAAACAACCTCAGTTTGCTGATAAATTAAATATATGATACTGTGTTTGTTTCAATTCGGGAAAGTAGCAAGAACTCCTCTTATGTAAATTGTGTGTTCACTGAACAAATAGAGCTACAAGCAATGCTTTACGTAGCAGTAATAAGAAAGAAGGAATAAGTACAATTTTGGCTGTGTCTATGTATATGCATAAGTTGAACAATCCAAAATTAATTCATATTTACATACTGTATTACAAATCTAATCACTGAAACATTGATTTATGGTTTGTTGGTAACGGCCCATTGCTGGATATATTCAGAGAATAAATTACTCATTGGAAATTACTTAGAAATAAACATCTTAAATAGAGGGGGAAGTGGATTTTTTCTTTTTCTTTTAAAGATTTATTTATTTGAGAGAGAGAGAGCAAGTAACCCAGCTAGGAAGCATGAAGTGGGGAGGGAGGAGCAGGGATAAGCAGACTCGCCACTAGGAGGGAGCCCTAGGCAGGGCTAGATCCCAGGACCCGGGGATCTTGACCTGAGGGAAAGATAGACGCTTCATCGACTGAGCCACCCAGGTGCCTCAGAAAGCAGATTTAAAAAAAAAATTTTTTTTGAGAAGCCTCATATTGTCAAAAACTAAGTCATCATTTCCATCCTGATCTCCTGAGAGCCAGTTTGACTTTGATCACATTGCTTTCACCAAATCATTTTTACATATCCCATCTCCCTAAACCCAGAACTGAATATAATCATTCACATTTTGATATCAAATGTCACCTTAACTTCCGGAGACTAAGGGAAAAGGAACAAGACTGAAAGGATTTAAATGGCCATCCTGAAGAGGAGAGAGTATCAGATCCTAGGCCACAAGGCAGGACTGAAATTAACATTAACATATATTTATAGATATTAATATATATATATTATATAATACATATATATATAGGTTGGACCTATATTCAAATATCACATTGAAAGATAGTCAGATGTTGGATGGGAATGAGAGTAGAATGTGGCAACCGAGAAACACAAAAATTTCCCCTGCATATTGTGTAAAAACAACACCAGGATGAATGAAAAACAGAAGGGTAATTGCATTATATTGTTTCTGGAGATTGAGAATGGGATTATTCTATTCAAGGTCAGAAAGGTACATCTTCCTCTAGTCCTGCCTACAGCAGAAACCTAATCAGGGCAGAGCTTTGGGATCCCAATATAAAGGCTTTGCAGAGGCAAAGTAAGTTTGTTTTGTGTGGAGGCCTTTGAATTGGCTGGATTGTGGGAAGTCAGAAAGTCCAGCTGCCTTCTAATACAGAGAGCCCAGAGAACACAGAACTCCTGACCCAATTGGACAGATCTTCCTATAAGCATCGGTGAGACCAATTACACATTCATCAGGTGAGCACACACTTGTAAGTAAGAGTTCTTTCTTTTCTTTAAAAAAAATTAACTATCAGCAGGCTTAAGACATTCCTGAGCAGTTATATTATAGCGAGTTAACAATAATTATGTAAGTCCTTCCAGTTTACTCTTGAGCTATTAAATTTTAATCTGTTATTGTGATGGTATTTGCAAATTTATATGTTTATTAACTCTATTTTATGTTCCTTGTGTATGCAAATTGGGATATCTAGAGGCAATGTTCTAGATTTCATGTACTTTTATATATGGCTTGGCCCTAAAACTTAATTGGAAAACCTCATTGTAGTATGGTAAAAGGGACTGAGGCTTAAAGATGAGGAACAGTTACCAGAATGAAATCACAAATGTTCTGATATTCTCACTTGATCTTTGACATTTGAAGGGAGAAACAGTATGGTTCATTACAAAGCATTCATTCCATTGCACAGGGCCCAGGAGAATCCAAGCAAATCAGGAATTTACCACAGGTTCAGGTCTCACTAATAAAAGACCACAGTGCAACGTGTGCCTGGAGGAGCTCCCTGGCTTGTCCCTGTGACCAGTCTCACCTTCGGTCACGGACCCCTGAACTTCACTTGGAAGGTAGCCATGCTCAAGGCCCTAGAGAGCAGTGGTCCTTTCCCTTTCACTCATTTCACTTTTGTTTTAATTTGTTACCTTCCTGTCCTAGGACTTGTTTCTTACCTTGAGTCTCCTTAGACAGTGGCCACTTATTGGTCTCACTCAGCGCCATTTTAGCTGGCTCTGGTGAGGAGGCAGGCTGGAGTTAGGAAGAGGATTTTGAAAAGTACAAATGTAAACATATAAAACGTAAACATAGGGGCACCGGGGTGGTTTAGTCAGTTAATCATCCGACTCTTGGTTTCTGCACAGGTCATCATCTCAGGATAGTGAGCCCTACATCAAGCTCCCCACTCAGTGGGGAGTCTGTTTGAAAGAGTCTCTCCCTCTGCCCCTCCCCCCCTCAAATAAATAAATAAATCTTTAAAAATGTAAACATAAATTTCAACCCAGAAGTAGGCAATTTTCTATTTACATTGTTAAAGGTAGTTAAATTATACAGGGGACACTGCATGGAGCACTGGGTGTTATGCACAAACAATGAATCATGGAACACTACATCCAAAACTAATGATGTAATGTATGGTGATTAACATAACAATAAAAAATTTTAAAAAATTAAAAAAATTATACAGGGGACATATTCCAAGTGGGTTGTGATTTTTTTCTTCTCTTTCTCCTCAGAAACATAAACACTGTAGGACTTCCAAGAATAACTCACGTGCTGAGTCTGGAGAGTGAAAAAGTTGGGCTCCTGCTGATGTGTCTCAGCTGCTAGGACCATACAAGTGGCCCAAAGTCTAGATATGTCGTTGCCTAGAGGCCAAGATGACTGGTCCAAAGAAGAGATTGTGACGTTACTGGAAAGCATGGAGACGAACCTTCCATCCAATGACAGCCACACATTCAGAACAACCCAGTCACAGATGGACTGGGGGAAAGTAACTTTTAAGGATTATTCTGGAGAAATGTGCAAACTCAAATGGCTGGAGATTTCTTATTGCATGTGAAAATTTCTCACTTTGACAGAATTAGTTCTGGAAGCTAAGGAACATGTTGAAAAGCCCTACAGAAGCAAAAGACCCAAGAAACACTCAGACTTGCCCAAGAAGACCATGACTGCTTTCCTTTGCTTCTTCAAGGAGAAGTGGTCCCAGTACTCCCCAAAATATCCCAAGCTGAGCAACCAGGAGCTGACCAAGCTCCTGTCTGAGGAATACAAGGAGCTGCCAGAGCAGATAAGGCTCAAATATGTTCACGATTTTCAGGATAAACAGGAGTTTGAGAAGCAACTGGCTCAGTTCAAGACAGACCACAGATCTATTCCAGAACTCCAAGAAATTGGATGTAACCAAGAGGAGCCCAAACAAAGCCCCAAAGAAGTTTCAGAGCCATGAGCAGGGAATGAAGTCTCCCCCTGAAACCTGTTTTTCCAAGGGGATGAAATTCCACAAACAGCCCAAGAAGCCCCCCATGAACAGATAAGAGAAGTTCCACCGGATTTGTGATCAAGTCAGGAGCTGCAAGATATGCCCCTGAGGGAGCACATAGTGGAGATCGGCAGATGCTGGCAGCGAGTCCCCCAGAGCCAGAAGGAGCTTTAGAAGCAGCAGGCTGAGGAGCTGCAGAGACAGTACAGTCTGAATCTGGATCACTGGCTCAAGAGTCTATCTCCTGAAGAATATGCTGTGTACAGAGACACGACCCATACTAAGCGTAAAAACATGAGCATGAGGGGAGACCCAGACCCCAAGATCAGACAGACAGATCTGCAGTCCCTGTCACCACGGAGTCTGCAAGAAGGGCTTAGACAGGAGTCCAGGCTGCAAGCTCCAGAGACAGAATCAGCAGACACTACTCGGGGCAATTCACGTGCCTCATGGGGATCAGGAGAAAATGAGGAAGGGGAGGAAGGGGAGGAAGGCAGTGACTCCTCAGATTCCAGCAGTGGGGATGAAGATAAAGATTGTGAGTTTGAGGACAGTGGCTCCAGCTCATCTTCCTCAGGTGACTCCTCTGACTCAGACTCCAACTTGAGTTTTGTGGAACAGAGAACTCCCCAGCAAACATCCAGGACATCCATGTCAAATGGAAGAGCTCTTCTCCCTGTACCTTTTCATTTCCTTCTTTTGTATGTATATTTAACTCTTAGATTTCTGTGAGTCTTACTCATATCAAAAAATAAAAACAGTGAAGTCAAGACAGAAGTATTGCTTAAAAAATTGTTTTTATTAAGGGGAACATGTCACTGGCTGTGATGGATATGGACACTATATTTCCAGAAAATGGCAAGGAGCATAAAACCCTTAATAGGGCCCGATGTTTGTGACATTTTATTTTAGCCACGAATATAACTTCATGATTTTGCTGCTAATAGTTTCGGTTTTAAAACTTAGTTGACTAAGTTTAAAAATGAATTCTCTAAGAGTAGCCATGAATTGATCATTGTAATGGTTTGATGATCAGTTTTCATTTCTCCATTCTTCCTAAACTTTTGTGAAGTTAATTTTTTCTATGAATAAAATATTGAAAACAGAAAAGAATGGTATTTGTTTTTTAATTTTTGAAAAAAATCATAATTTTATTTGAATGAGAGCCTCCATAGAATCAAGGGATTATGCTTTGGGGCACTGCTGCTCTGGGTGGTGTCTGCACTTATTCCTGCCAGAAGCCTCAACTCCTTCCTGCTGCTCCAGGTACAAGTGAGCCTCAGCTTTAACTTACAGGATAGATGGATGAAAGGACAGATAGATAGATGAGTTAGAGAGAAAGATGATAGGGACGCTAGGTGGTGCAGTCGGTTAAGGGGCATACTGTTGGTTGAGGCTTGGGTCATGATCTCACAGGCAGTGGGATGGAGCCCAGAACAGTCTTTATGCTCAGCGGGGAGTCTGCTTGGGGATTCTCTCCCTCTGACCCTCCTCCACTCCTCTCTCTCTTTCTCTCTTTCTCTCACTCTGTCTCTCTCAAATAATTAAATAAATCTTTTAAAAAGTACATAGATACACAAAAAAATATAGATGCATACACTATTCTCTTCTATTGGCCTTTCTGTGAATTTTTGTCCCAATACAGCATTGCTTTCATTATCTATTTTATCGGCATTTTTGGAAGTCTATTTAAGGCTAATGTTTTCTAATTATACTCTTTTTTCTCTATATATTACTGGCTATGTCCTTATTGTGTTCTCATGGATATTAGTATCCTACAAGTGGTTATATCATTTTTATCTGAAAACAAGGTTTGAGTGTTTAGATACACACCTTAATGAATTATTATTAATTGATTTTCTAGGTAGATAATGTTTCAAAAATAATGGTAATATTTACAACTTTTACACCTTTAATTCCTTTCTTTTTCTAAATATGTTGTTTGGGAATATCCAGAATGATGTTAAATCACAGTGATATGCTTGTCTTGCTTCTGTCTTTGAAGCTAGTAAGATTTGCAATGATTAAAATTATGTTGATCAATATGCATTTGAAATAAATTATAACCTATTCAAAAAACACCTACTTACTTATTTTACTGTTCTTTTTAACCCATGATGTCTATTTTTTATTTAAAAAATCACTTCTCAGGACACCTGGGTGGCTCAGTCAGTTAAGTGTCTGCCTTGGCTCAGGTTATGATCCTGGGATCTTGGGACCAAGCCCCACCTCAGGTTCCCTGTTCAGGGGTGAGTCTGCTTCTCCTTCTGCCCCTCCCCCCACCCGTGCCCACGCTTATTCAAGCTCTTTCTCTCAAATAAATAAAATCTTTTAAAAAATCACTTCTCTCTTGTGTCAGTGTAATTTTTCTTTAGCTATATTAATACTGGGACTTGGATTGTTGAATTAGCTAATATTAAGACCACATTATATTCCAGAAATAAACCCACTGACTAATGTTGTATTGAAAAGATTAGTAGAGTTTAGGCAAATTTTCCAGCCTTTTATATCCTGGAAATATAACAGATACACAAAGCTTCTGGTTATTAATTTCACTAACTCTTTTTCATGATCTAGAATTGAATTCATTGTTGTTCCAGATAGTAAGTCCTGAGTGGGGGCAGCAGGGCGAGGGAAACAGGACTCTTGTTAATTATTACATTAAAGCTGAAGGGCTTCCCCAGGCCCTTCCCTAGAAAACTGAAAGAAAATGTAGTTAGGGAGAAGAACCAGGGAGGAAAATCTCTCTCAGAACTGTTCCAGACACATAGACTGGACTATATTAGCACTTAGGTTCTTGCATTCCGCAGAAACTGGACAAAAATTAATTGGGAAATGTCAAGGATTCCCCCATGTGCTGTCATGCGCATGGTATCTGAAACACCAGGGCAGGTATCCCTTCATGTCAGGGATGCTTGAACTGAGTCTCAAGGAGGTAGCAAGTCAGAGGGAGGAAAAGACATTGTAGAATTCGTTCCTACATTTACCACACTTACCCAATCATTGGGCATTCCTTCTCTTCAGGTACCATCAACTTCTGTTCTCCTCTCAGTCCCCTTTACTGCTTTCTTTGTCTTGGGGATCTGCATATTCTCAGGGTAGCCTATGAACTCAGCATGCTGCGTGCTTTTATGTGCCATTCTTAACACCAAGTCCATATATGTCTGCAAAACTCCTATCACAAAGTAGTGATTTCATTGACATCTCCACTACAATTTTCCTCTGGAACACAATTCTTGAAGTGTCAAAACCAGAATTCATCCCAAATCCCAAACCTGCTCCTTTTTGAGCAATGATCCCACCAATCACCCAGCTGCCCCAAACCTTCCCATTCTACATTCATTGGTATTCCCCTGCTTCATCTCCACCAGCAGAGAAAGGGATCCACCCTCTCAACACCCAATTGTAAATGAGAGTTCCAGAAGGCCTGACAAGCTCGAGTGGAGTTTTCCTAAATTATCTTGGCTAGTTCAATTTTCTTCAGGCTTTACCAGTTGTTACACACAGAATAAGCTATGAAGGACTCAGCTGTGGGATTGGGAACTACAGGGCAGCTCCAGCATCTCATCATTGATGTAAAGTGCCACCTGTGGGACTTGGGCAATGATTCAAGTAAGGCAGCCACCGAAGTGTGGAGGGAGGGAGTGAAGGGCCAAAATATCTGACCTTGACTGCTCATTACTGGTGAAAAAAACCATGGAGCTGAGGGGGATGTCTGGGGTAGATCTTACTCTGTGGGGGGAGGAGGACGCTGCGTTGAGGGTAAAGCCCTCCCCATTCCTCTAGTGCTAATATGGTGGGAAACTTGGGTCCTTGGGACAGTCCCAATGTGAGTGGAGAAATCCTGACATCCGAAGATCTTCAGGGACAGGGTGGGGTTCAAACTTCTTCAGAGCAGAGGCTTTTCCCTTGTTCATCCAGAGCTCTAGGATTAAAGGCAATTCTACATTCCCTCTGCGCACTCCCCTTTGTCTTGAAAAGGGTAGTGGGTGAGTAAAAATGAGTGATCTGAAACGGACTGCATAATTTTCGAGAAAGTCATTTGAACCACCACCAAGACCTACAGAGGAAGCTGGGCCCTGCCCTGGAAGGAGGGTCCCACTGTCTACAAGGCTAAGTCTTCCCAGTTCATCCCCTAAGCGCCTAGAGAGCAGTGGAGGGTGCGACCCCGCCTGTCTCCAGGGTGAGAGAAAAGCCTAGAAGGACAGGGTCCCACTCCCGGATTCGGGGAGATTCAAGCTCTGCCGGAAATCCACCCGGCAACGGGTGCGCACCACAAGTCTCTGGTTCCGGACGCTGGGCGGCGGCGACCGAGTGCACCACCGCGCAGGGACGCCCCCAATGATCCTGCAGCCAGGGCCCCTTTGCACACCCATTGTCCCGCGCTCGCTTGGCCTAGTGACTTGTCCTGCTCGGGCCGTGAACCTGCAGAGACGGACAGGGAATGTATTGGCGGGACGGTTTGAGGGGAAAATAACGAAAAAGGGGAAGCGAGGGCCTCAGGGAAAGACCGGGGTTTGCGAGACGACAGTGGGGAGAAAATAAGGGCCCACAAGAGGGAGCCCGAGAGCGAGCAGGGCCCGGGGGGACTGTCCCCGGGTGACCCTCCGGACTCTGCGGCTTAAGGGGAGACGGGGTCCGCGCAGCCGGCCGCCCAGGTGGGAGCCTTTCTCTGAATGCTGAAGTCAGAGATGACGTGGAAAAGGTGAGGGTACTGATGGTGATTGCATTCGGGGTCCGAAAGCGAACCTGGGATGTAGCTCAAGACTTCAGCCGAACCCGGGAGATCGTGAGAGGAATGCAGAGCTGAGGTGTCCCCAAAACAAAAGTAAAACCCACTGAAATGCCCGACTCGGAGCCCCCCCCACACCACCCCAGAGAGCCTTTACTCGGGATTTCTAAGACTTTACAGAAGGGGGGCCCCAAAGAGCGCGCGCTCCCTCTGACCTCACCCACCCTCCCACCCCCGTTAATTATGACAATCTCGCTGGTCATTACAGCTCCTCACATTTTACACAAGGACGTGCCTGGGCTTCGGAAGGATTTCTCTTTCGCCTTGACTCTTTGGACACAGGATTCCAGATACTGGATCGAGGATAAAATGAAAGGATGGACAGAGAGAAACAAGTACAGTAGCCCCGCTGGCAACGTTTTCGATACAAATTCCCTGTCAGATACAGGGGAGACAATGACTGATTCCTCTAAACCACAGGGACAATAAAATTGTCAAAAGGGGAAAGGAAAACAGGGCTATTCTCTAAGAGTCAGATGCAGGAGCTGGACAATCTCAGCTTCTGACATTACTGGGTGTTCCTGAGAGTCAATGGGCTCTGCTTAAAATATACCTGCTGGGCGGGAATTTTCATCTCCTTCGGCAAAGTGCTGAAGAGCTGGCAAAGACCGGATCAGAGAGAGAAAGAAGAGAGAACAAAATATTATAATAGGACGGGGGAAAAAAGAAAACTGCAGACACAACAAAAACTATCGAAACGTTTCTCACAAGTCTTCACAGACACTGCTCCTGCACAGCTCCTGGTCAAGTTGAAAAATTGCCCTTCACTTCTATGAACATGCTCCTCTATGGCCAGCATCCTCCTTTTTACAAAATTTATTTTACCAACTTGAAAACTTCAGAAGCCCAGAATCCAGTACAAATCCTCAAACACTGACACACCTGCTATCCGTTCTTTGCATTTTTTTCTCTGTCTTCATTCTTTTATTCCCTCTGTAACTTTATTTTTATGTTATACATTTTTAGTGGTAGTATCATACTTTTTGTTAGCTTTTTTGACGCATAATTTACATACAATATCATTTACCAACTTTAAGCTTACAATATAATGTTTCCATAAATCAATAGAGTCATGCTGAAAAGCAAATCACAAACCAGCTGATATTACAGGAAACACCTAAAGATTATTATCCCTTGAAAAGAAGCATACTTTTGAAATCGGCTTGAAAACTTCATTTAGCCATTCTGGAATGGCTAAACTGTGGATACAGTAAAAAGATCAGTGGTTGCCCGAAGTTGAGGGAGGGAGGGATGGATAGGTGGAGTACAGCAGAGTTTTAGGGCAGTGAAACTATTCTATATACCATAATGGTGGATACACGTCATTTTACATTTGTCCAAACCCATAGAAGGTTCACCACCAAGAGTGAACCCTACTGTAAACTATGGACTGTGGGTGCTAACGATGTGTCAATGTAGTTTCATCGATCGTAACAAATGGACACTGGAGCAGGGTGTTACTAATGAGGGAGGCAATGCATGTGTTGAGGACAGGGTGTATAGAGTCCCCTTATTTCCACTCAGTTTTGCCCTGAACTTAAAACTGCCCTGAGGCACCTGGGTCGCATCTGCTTTCGGTTCAGGTCCTAATCCCAGGGTCCTGGGATGGAACCCCACATCAGGCTCCCTGCTCAGTGGGGAGTCTGCTTCTCCCTCTGCCCCTCCCCCCACTCATGCACACACATTCTCTGTCTCTCAAATAAATAAATAAATAAATAAATAAATAAATAAATAAATAAAATCTTTAAAAAAAAACTGCCCTAAAAAGTAATGTCTATTTAAAAAATTTAAAAAGAGGGCAGCCTTAAGAAATAATGTGTGTGTCACGGTGGTAAAAAAAAATCTGACCCATTTACAATAGCACATTCAAGATAATGAGTTCCATGAAAAAAAAACAGTGGGGCTATATGGGGCACCTGGGTGGCTCAGTCGGTTAAGCGTCTGCCTTCAGCTCAGGTCATGATCCCAGGGCCCTGGAATCGAACCCTGCATTGGGCTCCCTGCTCAGTGGGGAGCCTGCTCCTCCCTCTCCCTCTGCAATTTCCCCTTCTTGTGCTCTCTCTCTCTCTCTCTCTCGAGTAAATAAATAAAATCTTTTTTAAAAAGTGGGGTTGTATATAGTTAGTAAAAAGAAATCCCCCTTTTCCTCCACATTTTTTTAAAATGCATAACTACACATTTATTTGTAAAAATAACATACAAATAAGCCATTGTTAAACAACCACAATTTTCCACTCCCCATGGGTGCATCTTAATTTACTATTTCCTTAAGAATGTTTGCCCCAAATAAGCAATCTCAGATATTTTCATTCTTACTAGCAATCCAGAAACAAGTAGTTAATTTTTAAAATATGAAAACAATAGTACAAATAATAAAATTAGTAGAAAATCCATTTTCTTTTAATTAAAAAAACACTTTTAATAGTAATACGACTTACTAAAGGTAAACAAAGGGAGACTTTCACTTCTGGTTATGATGGAATAATAATTTATTATGCTCATGAGATGTAATACTGTACAGCTAGAGAACATAAATAAAATACACAGAAACAACAATAGCAGAATTTTGGGAGAATAATTTTACTCAGAAAAGGAAATTACAAAAAACATATGGCGGTTTCTGGGGCTCCTGGGTGGCTCAGTTGGTTAGGCGACTGCCTTTGGCTCAGGTCATGATCCTGGAGTCCCGGGATCGAGTCCCACATTGGGCTCCCTGCTCAGCAGGGAGTCTGCTTCTCCCTCTGACCCTCCCCCCCTCATGCTCTCTATCTCATTCTATCTCTCAAATAAATAAAATCTTATAAAAAATATGGTGGTTTCTATTTGAATAACATTCAAAAACTTGCAAAATGAGCAGACTTATATCAACATATTAAAAAATAAAGCATAAAGATAGTAAAACGGTAATAAAACATAGAACTCACAATGGTCAATGTTAAGAGAGTGAAAGAAGATGTAATCAGTGAAAGCCACAAAGGTGGTTTCCATAGTCATCATAAAGGTCTACTTCCTAAAACTAGGTGTCTGGAGACACAGGTATTCATTATGTGGTTATTCTACATACATTACAAAAACTTCATTATAGTCTGTTGTTTCTATTCAATAGTAAGTTATACTAACTAGAAAAAATTTCAAAAGCAATGCACACACATTTCAAATATATTTGTACCAAATTTTATAAAAACTGTGTAATTGTTGTCTTGGTGTGGTCAGTCTTACAATGCTGCAGATATTGATATTAAGAACAGCTCCTCTAGATATGTGTTGTGTTTCTGGAGTAATATAATGTTCTCATCCAGTCTCCATAAACCTAATTCTGTCTTGCCTTTACCCACCCTGATCAACAAATAAGGGGGTATCCCTAAACATTACTAGGGGAAACTGTGGCCCTCAAGACACTGCTAAATGAAGCAAGATCTGCATATATCTCTGAATTTCATCTTATTAAGAGAAAGGGAGAAAATTATCCTAAATTAATTTCTTTAATACAGTTGTGCATTATTAATTTTATATTGATATAAGAGCCACAAAGTAAATTAAATCTTTAAGAAATCATAAACTTTTCAGGCTTTTTCACATTAAACGTAACCAGGCTCACAGCCCAAGGAAATTGAAAGGTAATCTGTTTTCCAACCTGATCAAGATGCTGCAGTAATTGCAAATAAATCCAGTCCCTGGATCTCTACCAAAGCATCATTCCATATGGATCAAGGTAGATCTCTCATCCACATTCTGGAAGGATTATTTGTCTAGGACCAGACAAGTTATCCAAGCAATATCATAGCTTCTCTAAAGAGAAAAATGTGATCATCAATATGATCATATGAAGGCAAACCTGAGTCTAATGCTCGAGACTGTGTAGACAGCAATAGCACAGCTGATGGCAGATCTGTGAGAAGCAAACACTTTCTTGGGATCACACATGATTTCAGTAGAAGGGAACAAGAATTTTAACTGGAAACAGCTTGCCTTATGTGGATCCGATCGCTACCCGACAATGACTCTTTCCTCTCAGCCCTTAAAAGAGATGGTATTATTTTCTTCTTTCGCTCACTGTTAGCCTTTCTATTTCTAATAATCTAAAAGTGGTTTCTTGGGGTGCCTGGGTGGTGCAGTTGGTTGAGCATCACCTCTTGGTTTTGGCTCAGGTCATGATCTCGGGGTTGTGAGATTGAGCCCACCTCCTCGCTCAGCTCGGAGTGTGCTTGAGATTCTTTCTCCCTCTCCCTCGCCCTCTCCCCCAAGCCCCCCACCCACCCTGTCTCTCTCTCTCTCTAAAACAAATAAATAAATCTTTTAAAAAAGTGATTTCTTTACATGGTCAAATAAACTCACACTAGCAGTGTAAACACCAAACACCTTCCAAATAAGCTCACACTAGTATAAACACCTCCAGCACATACATCACGTGTTCACTTTCTGCTGTTACTCCATAAAGAAATCCTTTTATTATTCATCCTTTTATTTTTCTTCCATCCTTTTATTAACCTTCCTGAAATATGTCTTACATTCAGCACAGAACTGAGTTTTGCATTGTGATTTAATTTGACATCTTTTTTCTTTTTAAGTCCATTTACTTTTATTGATGAGAATTTTGTGTGGTTTTATTTTGGTTAAAGTATTTTCTACTATGTGTTACATGTCCCTATCTGTCCCTATCTTACCTGTATTTGTTGCTTTTGTTCTGGTGTTAGGATATTCAGGAAGGTTGGATTTTGTTCTGATGGCTTCCTGATATACTTTGCTTAAGTCATCTTTTTCTTTAGACAGTAGTCCTTGCCTGCAAACTAAGACAACAACATTAGTTTCCCCTCCCCATGCTATCCTTTATCCCCACTCTGATATAATAATACTAACATGAAATGTTTCCCTTGGAGAGAGTAAATATGCCTATAGCCTACACTTCCACACATAAGATCCTGTGACTCCGGGCATCATAGATGAGGTGGTCCATAAGCTCATTCTAGGCAATGCTTTTCTTCTTCCTGTTCTCCCATTCTTCTTAGTCCCGTCATTTCTACATTATCAGAGCACCTACCTACTCATTATATTCCTTTCTGCCCACTTCATCCTGTATATGTTTTTGTCTTTGAAATATACTCCATGCTCACCACCATCACACTAAAAGAAGGTTTTTAAAAAAAAATGCTAGAGAAAGCATACAAAAATGTGTCTGCTGGTGGAATAGAAGGAAGAGAGAGAGAGAATGAATGAGAAGGAATATGTTTTCCTGGGGGGAAGAGAGGTCACACTGAGCCCAGTCTCTAAGATAGCAGAACAGGATAGTTGATTGGGAACAGGTCAAGTTTACAGCTCTTCAGGGGAGGAGGGAAGCCCGGCCCTCATAAAAAGCTGAGCAGACTCGAGAACCAATGATATTTCAGATCAATGTTTCCACCTGCAGGTAGGACTTTGAGAACACTCTCTTAGCATCTATTTCCCAAGAAAATATTAGATACTCTTTGCTGAGCATCTGTCTGTATTGTGATGGACCTGAGTAGAATAGAGACTGGCCAGATTCATAGAAAGGGCCAGAAGATAATACCCTATTGAACCAAGACTTCATGTTTTTCATGCACAGCATCTGGCATTTCTGGAACTAGAAGGTAAAGAAATTATCTGTACTTGGACTTGCTGAGGCCTGTTTTCTCTTCCTCCTACATGTCAAATAGTTTTCCTTGGGCCTCAGTGTCCTTGTCCAGCTCAAATTATGATTGACTTCCTGAATTCTGTCCTCAGGTCAGGGCTTTGTCCTGGAGGTGGTTAGTTTGGTGGGCTCATAGGGTGGAGACCACTCACTCCATCTGCTTTTGCCATCCTTGCTGTCCCCTGCACATGGAGACCAGGGGAACCTCTCCTGGCCCCTGCCGTTACTCTTAGCTTATGCTACTGAGCTTTCCATGCCAAGCAGGAATCTCCAGATTTGGGGGTGCCTATCTGTTGTCAGTTGGGTTTCTAAGTTTTCTGGCTCTTAGAGCCCTTGGAAACCCTGTTGCCTTTCCTTCGTGTCCTCCAAGACAGTTGGTGATTTTTCCCAGGTGTCGGCAGTTTAGTTTCACTTGCTCAATCTGGGGTTCCTGGGGACAGACACCCCATCATATTGTATAGATGCTGTCTTGTCCTCGCTCTGTCAGTACTGGTGGCCAATTCAGAGCTACTACAACTATGCTGCTGCTAACATCTTTCATAGAAGCCCTATTGTTTAAAATGTTGAATATGTCCATGATTTAAACCTGTAATTTTAATTCAACGTTATTTGACAGAGATATAGAAGAGCTTCCTTCTGTTGGTATTTTCATGCATTACAGTATTTTTTAATAGAACATGAGAACATAAATTACTAAAAAAACAAACCAGGCCATCAGCCAATAACCATAAATTGAAATACTATGCAGCTGTTACAAATGAGGGGCTCCAAACTTACATAGAGGTAACTGTATGCTAAATTTTTTCAAAGTAATTTACTCATGTAACCACATTATTGTAAACACACACACACACACACACACACACAACTATACATGCATATATCCTCAAGCAAATGGGTACAAACATTAAGAAATAACTAGATTGAGTGAAGGGTTTGTTAACTTTATGTAATTTTATGTTCTGTGAATATTTTGTATGCTAGAAGCAGGCATTAATATTTTTATTTTATTTTTAACTTTGATTTTGAACTGTAGATTCACACACAGTTGTAAACTATTGATACACAGAGGTTCCTTATGACCTTTGCCCATTTGCCCCCCAGCGGTAGCATCTTGCATGACTATGGTACATTACCACAAGGTGGAAATTGACATTGATGCAATTCACAGGACTTATTAAGATCTCACAAATTTTATATTTACTCATTTGTGAGTTTTCTCTCATTATACATACAGATTCATATAACCACCAACACAATCAAGATACAGAACATGCTACACAAGGATCTTGCCCTATCCTTTATAGCTCCAGCCAACTCCCTCATTCTTCCTGTCCTTAACCCCTACCAACGACTATGTGTTCTCCATCTCTACAATTTTAAAATTTTAAGAACTTAATAGATGGGATCATGGGTTTCAAAACCTTTTGAGATTGACTTTTTAAAAAATCAACCGAATTCCCTTGGAATCACTTCAGGTTTTTGCATGTATTCATAGTTTATGTCTATAGCTTGTTTATTGCTGAGTAGTATTTCATGGTATGGATGTACCATAGTTTGATTGGCCATTCAACCATTGGCTGACATTTGATTGTTTTCAGTTTAGTTCTAATAGGAATACAACCTATACCCATTCATGTGTATGTTACTGTGTGAACATAAGTCTATTTCATATCTCTGGGATAATGGCCCAAGAGCTCAGTTAATGGGTCCTATGGTTAGCACATAGTTTGGTAAGAAACTGCCATGCTCTTTTCCAGAGTTACTCTATCATTGTACATTCCCATCAGCAATGTATGTGTGATTTTGTTCGTTTGCATTCTTGCCAGTATTTGGTGTTGACATTTTGTTTTAGCCATTCTGAAAAACAGTGACGTTTTTTATTGTGGTTTCAATGTGCATTTACCTAAGGGCTAATTATATTGAATATATTTTCCTTATTTACCATCTGTATATCATTTTCAGCAAAATGTCTATTCATGTCTTCTGCTTATTTTCTAATTGGATAAATTTTTAAAAACATCTGAGGATTCTTGTAGATATAAGTCCTTTATTCAGATATGTGATATGCAGATGATTTCTTGCAGTATGCGATTTGTCTTTTCAGGCACAGAATCTTTCCCAGGGAGAAGTTCTAATTTTAAGGAAGTTCAGTTTTATAAATTTTCTTTTTGTGGATTGTGCTTTTGTTATCAAGCCTAAAAAGTCTTTACTTAACCCCAAGTCCCAAGGTTTCTTCTCGTGTTTCTTTCTAAAAGTTTTATAGTTTTACTTTTATGATATGAGTTTATTTCTGTATAAGGTGTAAATTTAGGTCAAAGTTCATTTCAGTGCCCATGGAGATCCAATAGCTTCAGCACGGTTCTATCCTACCTTTGAATTGCTTATGCACCCTTTGAAAAAATCAGTTGGGCATATTTGTGCAGATCCATTACTTTTTAATAAAGTAAAAATTTAATATTCATCAGTTAGAGAAGTTTAATATTTTTTTAGAAGACCTACTTCTGAAAATAGAATAAAACCAACTTCATAGGTCAAATTGGTCAATATGCATGGTACTACTTCCCCAAAAACATGAAAATGAAAACTAATCAATCAACTGAAATTATATCAGACTGTAAGTAATGAATGCAATTTGAATTAATAGTTTTTTTTTCCAGTGGAGCAAGATGGCGGAGGAGTAGGAGACCTGGATTTCGTCTGGTCTCAGGAATTAGGCTGAATCGGGATCAAACCATTCTGAACACCTATGACCTCAACAGGAGATCAAACATAAGAGGAGTAACAACATTCTGAACAGAAAAGTGACCACTTTCTGGAAGGTAGGACGTGCGGAGAAGTGAATCCGAGGCGATATTCGGGAGGATAGATGGCGGGGGAGGGGGCCTCCGTCGCCGCTTCTGGCAAGTGATAAAGCCGGGAGCACAAAATCAGAACTTTTAGAATTGGGCTCTGCTGAGGGACGCCGCTCCAGTGGCTAAGCGAGGGGGTGGAACCCTCGCGGAACAGTGTGGTCTCAGGACCCTCGGGGTCACAGAAAGACCGGGGGTGCCTGAGTGCGGCAGAGCTCCCAAGTATCAGAGCGGGGAAGCCGGCTGCAGAGACGGAGCCCAGGTAAGGGCTCTCAGCTCGGGGTTGCCATAAACTGTGATCTGCGGCCCAGTCGGGCCACTGCTCCTCCAGCAGGGACCCAACAAGCGGCAGATCCGGGGAGACTCCCCTTCCTCCCCTGGGAGGAGCGGCGCGGGAGCGCACCACAGGGATCTGCTAGGTTTGGAGACTCCACGTGGGGTCGGGTGACAGACATAGAAACGCTCGGTCACAGGCCGGTTGAGCACGCAGTGCGGCCGGAGACTAGGGAGACGGGAGTGACTGCTTTTCTCTGGGGGCGCACTGAGGAGCAGGCCCCGAGTTCTCAGCTCCTCCGGGCGGAGATTGGGAGGCCACCATTTTCACCCTGGTCCTCCAAACCTGTACCAAGAGCTTGCAGGGAACAAAAGCTCCTGAGAGCAAACCTGAGCAGCTTGCTTAGCCTAGACTCAAAAGGGCGGGGCAATTCCGCCTCCGGCAAAGACATTTGGGAACCAGGCAACAGGCCCCTCCCCCAGAAGATCAGCACGAACATCCAGCAAGCCAAGACCAAGTTTACCAATCAAGGAGAACGGGAGAACTCCAGCACTAGGGGAATACTGCACATAGAATTCATGTTTTTTTTTTACCATAATTCATTAGTTTTTCAAAGTTAATTTTTTAACTTTTTTTTTGAATTTTTCTTTTTCCCTTTTTCAAACAACATCTTATCAATCCTTTTTTTAAAAAAACATTTTTTATTTTTCATTTTT
>NW_027397198.1:408537-448219 GCF_003265705.2 Callorhinus ursinus | reverse complement strand
GGGGGGGAGGGGGATGGGTTATCCTGGTGATGGGTATTGAGGAGGGCACGTTCTGCATGGAGCACTGGGTGTTATGAACAAACAATGAATCATGGAACACTGCACCAAAAACTAATCATGTAATATATGGTGATTAACATAAGAATAAAAAAAAGAGTGAATAACTTCATTCTGTATACGCAGCTGCTGTGGTGAGGGGACTTGTTTTGTTATGAAAATAATATCTTTTTGAAGGTGTTCATCTCTAAAATAGAAAATGCTGGAGTCATCAGTTAAGGTATGGTAAAGGATTGCAAAAGCTGGGCTCTTTCAAGTTAGGGCTTTTTAGCAATATAGAAGTATTTTTAAATTATTTATTGTTGAAGAATAATTGACATACAGTGTTATATTAGTTACAGGTAAGCAATATATTTATCCAGTGATTCTCTACATTACTCAGTGTTCACTACAGGAAGTGTAGTCACTATCGGCTACCATACAGTGTTATTACAATGTTGATCATATTCCCTATGCTGCACTTCTCATCTCTCTGACTTATTTTATAGCTGGAAATTTGTACCCCTTATTCTCCTTCACCTATTTTGCCCATGTACCTACCCACCTCTTCTCTGGCAACCATCAGTTTGTTCTCTGTATTTAAGAATCTGTTTGTTTTGTTTTTTAGGTTTCACATGTAAGTGAAATCATATGGTATTTGTCTTTCTTTGACTTATTTCACTTAGCATGATACCCTCTAGATACATCCATGTCATCACAAATGACAAATTATTTCTATGGCCAAGTAATATTTCATGGTGTATATATACCACATTTTTATCCATTCATCTATGGATGGACACTTGGGTTGCTTATATATCTTGGCTATTGTAAATAATGCTACAATAAACATAGCAGTGCATGTATCTTTTCAAATTAGTGTTTGAGTTTTCTTTGGGTAAATACCCAGCAATGAAATTACTGGATCATATGGTATTTCTATTTTTAATTTTTTGGGAAACCCCCATACTGTTTTCCATGCTGGCTGCACCAATTTACATTTCCACCAACAGAGCACAAGGGTTCCCCTTTCTCCACATCCTCGCCAACATTTGTATTTTTTGTTTTTTATTTAGCCATGCTGACAAATGTACATCATTACAGTTTTGATCTGCATTTCCCTGATGATAAGTGATGTTGAGCATCTTTTCATGTGCCTGTTGGCCATCTGTATGTTGTCGTTGGAAAAATGTCTATTCAGGTCCTCTGCCCATTTAAAAAAAATCAGATTATTTGTGGGTTTTTGGCATTGAATTACATATATTTTGAGATCAATTAGTTGACTAAAGATAATTTAGTTCAAAGTTAACTCTCAGGGATTCTACAGAAGTTCCAAGGGAAAAATCTATAAGATATATCATATTTTTCAGCAATTACAGTTCACTAAAAATGAATTTATAGACTCCTCTGGCAACTTGTTAAGACCAAAGAGAGGTGCCTTAACTAAGATCATCAAGGCCTCAGACAATGCAATAAAGATTGGGAGCATAACCATAGATGTATTATCCCCTTCATAATTTACTTACTAGGCATGTTTGTTCTGGGTGCAAAACTGCTTTTGGTTGGATACAAGGAATTCAGTCATGAATTGCTAAAGATATTCTTTAGGATGAAATAGATGGATGCAGGAATCCTATTAACAAAGACCACCATTTTGCAAATCTTCTAAACACTTTTTTTTTAAAGATTTTATTTTATTTATTTTAGAGAGACCTTGCCCATGCACAAACAGGGAAGGGGCAGAGGGAGAGGGAGAGAATCTCAAGCAGAATCTACACTGAGTGTGGAGCCTGGTGTGGGGCTTGATCTCACAGCCCTGAGATTGTGACCTGAGCCAAAATCAAGAGTAAGATGCTTAACCAACTGAGCCACCCAGGCGCCCCCCTTTCTAAACACTTTTAAAAAGAAATGCTCTATAACTGATAAGAAGGGGAGGACAGGGAGGATGATGTTTATTGAGAACCTACTGTCCATTATGGTGCTAGACACCTAAAGTGGTTAATCTTATTAATTTAAACCTACAATAATTTAGTCAGGGCATGGAAAAACTCCAGTACAGAAGAAACTGAGAATTACAGAAATTTGGAGTGTTGTTCAGGTAGTGATTGACAAAACAACTCAATCCCATCAATTTTTGTTGTTGATGTATGGTTAGGGAACTAATGCGTTCTGGTGGAGCAGCCAGGATCAGAAATGCTTCCCAACTGGGACCAGTTAGGACTTAGGACAGAATTTGGCAACAGGGAATTTGTCAACAGAGAAGAAAAAGCAGTACCTAAATGCACCTTGCTGCTGAAATTCAGCAATTACTGGAATGGGGGTGGCAAAGAGACAAATAGTGTGAAAATTAATAAAGGGAAATCTCCCTAAAATGGAGTGGGGAGGACAGCAGGGGGCGCTCTCCTACCGTACCACTCATCACCCATTGCTGACCTTAACAGGAATAGATGTACCTTCCTAGTTCTACTGCTTTACTGTCCCAGTAGGAATGAGAAAGCTCATAACCCGCCCCAACAGCCCAGCCAATGAGACACTGTCACAGTCAGCCAATGAAAAGCCACTATACTTCAAACTCCTGGTTTACTCCAACAGACTTTTTGTTTGTAACAACAATTCCTCTCCCCTCCCCCTTTGCCCACCCCCATAAAAGAACGTTCTTCTCCTTTGTTCTCTGGTAGCTTGCATGTCCTGAGTTGGAATTCTTTGCAACTCCCAAATCAACCTATTTTTGCTAGTGAAATAACCGACAGCTTAATTTTTAAGGTTAACATTACTTGGTGGGCAGATATGGGATCCGGAGAAGATCCCCCAGTAACTCCAAGGCTGGTGAGCAAACAGGTTCCAGACCCCAAAGAGCCAATTGAGCTCACTGCTTTCTTACCGACCCTGGAGTTTGAGGGTAAGTTTGCTCCTGCATTGGATCTCTGCTCTCTTGTGTTTATGTCGATCTCTACAGGCTTTATTGGGAATCTATTTTAAGGCCTTGCCCTTTCTGAGAGTACTTGTTCAGCTTTTGGTCTGACTCTTTGGAACGAGACTATGCCTTTTGGAACTGTGCTGGCTTTGGGTGAGACTCCTTTTTGGAACCAGGATGTTCCTTTTGAAACTGTGTTTTTCAGGAGTTTTTTCTTTTTGCTCTAGAGAATACTTCCAAAAAAATGGGATCTTAAGTCATCAAAATGCTTTGAGGGGGTCCTTCCTTCTGGCACCCCCACTGGTTTTATGTTTAAAAACAGAAGTCCCTTCTCATGTGCATTTCTAATTAAAGGGGCCAACTTAATCACAAGTTATTTAGAACATTAATGGTCTTTATGGGGAACTTTTGATTTCCTCAGTTAGAAAGCCCCAGCTAAAAAACAAAACAAAACAAAAAACTGAATGGGATGCCTCTTTAATTGGTACCTTGAGGCTTCTAAGTGTTTTTAGGATTCTAAGTTTGCTTCTTTGTGAAATACTATTTCTAAATTAACTGAGGTAAACTATTAGGAATCAAAATGGCTTCTGAGGACTTCCCCACCCCCACCCCCACCCCCCCACCCCCCGCATTTTGCCTCCAGACTCGTAGCCTCCACCCTGTGCACAGGCCCTTCCTCCAGTGCTATTTTCCTCTGATCCTTTGTGCTGGCCTTTCCTCCTGTATATGCTTCCTCCCGATTCTAATCCTTTTGTTGAACTTCATTTTTCCTCTGAATCTCTTCCCAGAACTTGCTCTCCTGAATGTATTAAAATCTACCTTATAAAGTTAAGTCTTCTGAGGATTTAAATAAACCTCAGATGTCTTAGGTTCCCTGCACTAGGCTGAATTTTGAGCCCGTTTCCTTAAGTGACCGAGGACCCCTTTAGGTTTGCTGAAGAATTTAGCATAGTTATTCAAATGTACAGCCTGGCTTCTAGGATATTTATCTGTCCACATGCTTGTTGGTGAGGGCCAGGTCAAATACTGGATAAAATTATCTCAACAGAAACATCCTGAAAAGGATTTGGAGAAATAAACCTTAACTTTTGGCAAAATGCTTGAACACTCACTGGAAATGTCCACCAAGCAATTAGAGTAGCTTTTCCTAAGCCTGTTATTTGGAACAGAATTCATGTTTGTACACAAAAGCCTGGTGAAACTGTATCTATTACAGTCAAGTGCAAATTGTCTTTAAAGGAAATTCTGGTGTTTGTTTAGATGTTGAATCCACCTGGGTGGTATTTAATTCTGTTTATTAATGGACTGAAATAGCCTCTTTCTCTTTTAGTTAAAAGGACCATGACAGAATGGGAAACTATGTCCACTCCAGGTTTAGTCTATTTGGAAAACTAGCTTGCTCATATCCCAGATAAGTCACCTACAAGAAAGATGGCCACAATTTCTCAATTTTCAGTTCTGGAAAATGAAGGCTCCTCTACAGAACCAAAAATCCAATTTCTGCCATTATTGCAAAGAGCCAGGACATTGGAAAAAATAATTGTTACAAACTTAAGCATTCCAGGTGCCATCAGCCCCCTAACCAGCCTTTCCAATACCTTCCTAATTCCCATTAATGGTGCTTGGAGGAACCACAGGGGCTCTTCCCAGTCCTCCCTCTTAATCTGCTTGGAGAAACCACTCTCCAGATTGGGGATGAATCTCTCTATTTGTCCTTACTGACCCTGGGGCAACATTCTCTGTGCTAACCCCACTGCTCTAAAGGAGCTCCTGTCTCAGAGTACTAAAACAGTTCAAATAGTGAGGGTCTTTAATAAACCTCAACAGGTTTCTATCTGTCTGTCTGTCTCTCTTTTATAGGCCCTTTGTGAGATACACATTCTTCTGCTTAGTTCCTCCACCCGTATTCATTTTTTGGACCAAGATTTCTTAGAAAATATTCATACTGGAATTTTCCTCCCAAAAGGAGGAAATAATTCTGGAATTTGATAGTAGTAACCTAAATAGTCAACCAGGAAAATTAAATAACTCTTTGATAGCTCTTATTTGCTCTTGTTTCTGATATCACTGTAGCTGAGTCTGGAGACAGTAATCATTTGTTCTTATTGGATCAGCTACCATCCTCTTTATGGGTAAACTCTTCAAATTATATTGCAGAATCCACAGTGCATTTCCCAGCAAGATTCAAATCCATCAGAACTTCTCCTCAGAATTAATAAAGCTTTACTAATCAAATTTAATTAATAAATTAACCTATATATAAAGAAGCCCTCTAAGGCATCAGTCCCATAATATGAGATTGCAAGCCTCAGGGCCTCATTATCGCCTGCACTAGTCCTTATAATACCCCTATTTTACTTGTGAGAAAACCCAATGGCAGAGGATGGGAGTTTGTCCAGGACCTCTGAACAATAAATAACATTTTTATACCTTGGCACCCTGTTATTCCTAACCCCCATACCCTACTGACACCCAATCCTACTGAAAGCAAATTTTTCACTCTAATTGCAGTACAATTTTTTAGTATTCCTGTTAATAAGGATAGCCAATATCTTTTTGCTTTTACTTGGGAAGAGTGGAAATGCACCTGGACAGTAATCAGTAATGCCCCAGGGTTACACCCAGTTTTTTCCTTTCACAAAACTCAAAAACTATTTGGGTGATAGAAAGTTTTCTGCAGGCTCTATTTGTTAAAATACATAGATGATTTGCTTTTCTGCTCCCCTTCTCAAACCTCTTCACAGGAAGACTGCATCCACCTGTTAAAACTTCTGGCCTTAAAGGGACAGAAAGACTCCAAAGAAAAAATGCAGTTTGCTCAAACTCAGGTTTGATACTTAGAGTATCTGATCTCAGAACAAGAGCTACATTTTGATTCAGGTAGGCTTTATGGCATCCTGAACTTCCCAAAACCTAAAACTAAGTGCCATTTATGAAGTTTTCTTGGACTGGCTGTCTACTGTTGAAATTGAATTTGAAACTTCTCTCTTAAGGCTCAACTTCCATATGTTTTATTTAAAAATGACCCTATTTGGAAAGATCATGATGACATAGATTTGGGGACCTTAAAGAAAAACCTAATAAAACTCTTTGTCCTCAGACATCCTAATTATCAACTTCCCCTTTTCCTCATTGTATGTGAGGGGGAAGGGAATGCCCTTGGGGTACTCACCTAAAAATAGGGGAACATCATCAACCAATAATAGGGCATTATAACCAACAATTGGACCATTTAGCATGGGGATAACCCCGTTTCCTTAGAGTCATTCTTGCCACTGCCCTTTTGGTCGAAGCCACTCTGGAGAAATAATCACAGGATCCTCTTTAACCATCCCGTGTCCCATGTAGCAGAAGCCCCCCCGCCTCCCAATTTTCATTATACTTAAGTCAGTTGCCTTGCCTCCTAGGACATCATCCTGCTAACTGCTCCTCATATAACTCTTCTTGCTATAGTAACCTTAGCTCTGTTATTATCCTCTCCTTCATGGATGAAATCCCTCATCACTGCTTAATGCTGACAGATAACTTTTGACTCCCTTTGACAATTTGTAGGAAACTCCTCTAACCAATGCAGGTTTTTCATGGTTTAATAATGGCTCATATTTAAAGGATGAAAATGGTAAATATTGTGTTGGGTATGCTATCACAACTCCTTTGGAAGTCATTGAGTCCATACCTTTACCTGTGGCTATTTTGGCCTAGCAGGTTTAGTTATATGCCATACTTGGCTTGTACCTTAGATGTACCAACATTTACATCAATAGTCAGTTTGCCTTTGGAGTAGCTCATGACTTTAGAAGTGTTACAGAAACAATGAAATTTCTTTACCTACAATGGGAATAAAATAAAAAATGGCTCCAATGTCCCAAATTTATTAGATGCCATACTTTTTGCAGGCAGGCCTGGCTATTACTAAGCTTCCTGGGCCTTCCAGACTCAACTTCTAGAGTCCAAAGGAAACCACCTCACTGAGATTTCCAACAAAATGCTGTTCTCAAGGAAACCAAGACCCAAACCTGTCATGGTTGAAAGGGATGTTCTCTCAAATGATGAACTGGAAAAAATGACAAGAGTTATCCAATAATTGTTTACTATTTTACCATAATTAAACCATTGACCTATGACAAAATAATAGTCTTTGGGAATGTAGGTGGGGAAATATAAAGGCTGCAAAAAGTGCCTACCTTTCTTGTCCCACCCGTCCAAAGTATCCAAAAAGCCTGTTCACACAAATGGACTTCATACAGCTACCCTGTCTCATGGAAATAAGTATGTTTCAATTAATTTGGTCTGTTTTCTCACTGTACCAAAGCTTTTTCCTTGTAGACAGACCAATGCTTATTCTGTGGCTTAAATTCTGCTAGAAAAGATTATCCCTGGGGTGCCTGGGTGGCTTAGTCAGTTAAGCTCTGCCTTTGGCTCAGGTCATGATCCCAGGGTCCTGGGATCAAGCCCCATGTTGCTCTCCCTGCTTAGAGGGGAGCCAGATTCTCCCTCTCCCCCCGCCCCTCCCCTGCTTGTGCTCTCTCTGTCTCTCTCAAATAAATAAATAAAATCTTAAAAAAAAAATAAAAACAGAAAAGGTTATCCCTCCCTGGGGAACCCCTCTTCAACTTCATAGTGCTTGGGGAACTCATTTTACCAGGCAGGTGTTTCAACAAGTCTGTGCTGTTTGGCCAGTTTTACAACTTTCATTGTGCATACCATCTTCAATCCTCAGGGATAGTTAGTTGCACTAACAGCACTGACGAAATTTGTACAGACCCTCCAAATACCTTGGCTGAAAGCATTGCTGTTGGTCTTCTAAATTTTAGATCCACTCTCTTTGGGATTCCTAGACTCTCATCCTTTGAGATGGTCACAGGATGTCCTAAGCGCTTGGCCCCTGCCTTCTCTGACTCGGAGTTGATAGAAGGGGATCTACTTTAACATTGTAAAGGCCTAGATGCTTCTACTGAAAATAACCGTGCTTTGGTAGAGCAATCTTTTACCATGTACTCAAGTACATGGGAGACAGACTTCAAGTACTCTGCAACCTGGAGATTTCATCTATTGGAATAGACCCTTCCAGAGAGACTCAACCTCACTGGAAAGGCCCTTATCAGGAACTGCTAACCAACCCTTGGGCCACCAACCTCAAGGAATAGATTCTTGGGTTCACGTGACACATTAAAGAAAGCTGCAAACCCTGACTGGGTCTGCACACCAGCTGGTGACCTGAAAGTGAAGATTTCCTGGAATTGAAGCAGATGACATCTAATGAGACCACTTTCTCAAGATGTCTGGACCAGGACTGTATCCCTTTTTCTCACTGTTCACTGCTGCTTTCTCTTTTATGGAAAGAAAATGCTCTGTATTTCCCAAACTCTTGCAAAAGGGGGAAACGTCCTCTTTTGACTATGGCCTTTTGGAAACAACTTTCGCATGATCCTGTGAGATTTCTCTGAAGGGTGAGAAGGTCAGAATTCATAGAAGTCTTTCATCTGAACTATGACCTGACTCCTGAGTCTTACCTAAATTCATGGTTTCTGAATTTACAACTTTACATTGATATTATTGATAACACATCTGCTTCCAAGCCGTTCTTTTGAGATAATACCATTTTAAAACATCTTTGAAGTGTTGCTGTTTGGCAACAAGTTCATCAGCTACTGCTTCATGTTTATAACTGTACTGTATCTTCCCAAATGTACTCCGCTAATTCTTTCCGTGTGATCTTGCTCATCTTTTATGGTTGCTTAAAGGGGAGACTTCCAGGAAACATACATGACTGAAGGCTTGTTTTCATAAGGAGAACCTTTCTCCCCTAAGTTGGAATAAGTGCCGATAAACATGTGAGTTGGCTACTTTCTGACCTAGGGTCCCAGTTGACCTCTATTCTACAACAATTTGAAATTGTCATGCTTTGTATAATTATTTCAGGTGTTGTATTTTGTTCCGTGTCAAACTTTTGTGAAAACAATGTACTCAGAAAGGTGATGCTGGTGATTCTCTCTCCAAACCTCTCTCTAAACCTTCCCTGTTACTGTAATGTGGCCTTAAGTGGAACATGGGACATGACAACTAGGAAAGGTCCTTCCTGGACAAAAGGGACAAAACCACAAAATATGGAAAACCTGACTCTTGATCAATGATGATTTTGAGGAAATGTCTTGATCAAAGGGAGGAAATGTAAATATTAATAAAGGTAAACTTAACTAAAATGGAGTGGGGAAGCTGGAAGAAGGAAGTTCTCTCATCCTACCACTCACCACCAATTGCAGATGCCAACAGGAAGAGATATACCTTGCAAGTAGGTACCGTCTTACTCCCCAGCAGGAGGAAGAAAGGTTTTCTCCTCCACCAGCAACAGTTCAGTCAAAGAGAGACTGTCATAACTCAGCTAAGGAAAGGCCACTATACTTTAAACTCCTAGTTTACTCCAATGGACTTTATATTTACAACAGCCCTATCAAATACCCCCAGCTTTCAGCTATAAAGGACCAACCCTCTCCTTTGTTCTCATCCTTGCCTGTGGTTCTGCTGTAGCGTGCATGTTTGGAATTGTAATTTTCTGCTATTCTTGATCCATTTTGTTGGTAAAACAACATAGTTTTATTTTTAAGGTTAACATTTGAGTTCTTTTAGAAACCATTAGGGATATTTTTCCTCAGCCACCCCCTCCCCATTCCCCACAGCAGCCTGTCCTGGTTACTGCAGAATCAACATTATAGGAGTTGCCTGCCAATAGGAAGTCTCGGTCTCCTCCCCTTGCCGGACTTCCTTTTCCCCCTTAAGGCCCCCTGAGAACCGGAGGGGGCGGGAGTTGTTTGCTGTGGGAGGGCGGGGGTGGCAGCCCGGCTTTGCAGGAAACCTGCGGGTGGGCCAGCGCTCACCGCCTCCCCTGGCGTGCTCTCTGTTGGTCTGCAGGCTAGAGGCTGGCTCTTTCCGGAGCCCAAAGCTTTGTCCCCAGGGAGCCATGGCGAAGTCCAGGGGCCGTCTCTACTTTTGGATGTACTTGGCTGCCGCGCTGGCATCTTTCCTGGCAGGATTTATGGTGGGTAAGTATGAACCCCTTCTCCCCAGTGCAGGGCTGGTGCTTCTCCCTGCCAGGCTGGGGAGGAATGAAAGAAAGCAAGCCTGGAGGCTGTGTGGCTCCCTGAGCTCCCTGCATGTGGCCAATTTCGTGAATTTCAGCCCAACTGGAAACGGAATGGAATGTCTTTTGACCTTCTTAATGAAGTGTGACTGAAATTCAGATTTATTAAAGGTTCAACGAGCTCAGGATACTTGTCAAGAGCTGTTAGGTCAGAGCTGTCATTCTCCACAGGCATGAAAAAGGTTGTTTCATTTGTCAAAACTAACAACTAATATGGACAGCACTGCAAAAACTGCCTTTCCTTCATCTTTACTAAATAAATATTTGTGGGATGTTTCTTGTGTGTCAGGCGCTGTGCTACGAACTAGATCACCCCAAGGAGAACAAGAAAGATAGAGGCCCATGCCTTGATGCGTAACATGTAGGAAAATGAAAAGAATATCTCATAAAACTAGTTTTAACCAACTCAAAATTACACTGCATAGCAGAATTTTAAGGACTTCTGCATTTAATATGAACATTTTTGTAAAGCTCACTTTGAGCTATTTCTGAAGTAAGGACATTTTTTTGGCTTCTAATTTTTGTAAAAGTCAAAAGCAATTATATACGTATATGGTAAGTATAGGTATATGTATTCTCTCCCGTAGGCTGGTTTGTTAAGCCTTCGAAAGAAACGACCACTTCACCGCCCTATCATCAAAGTATACAGTGGAAACTCATATCTGAGATGAAAGCTGAAAATATTAAATCATTTCTTCGGTAAGTTTGTTTTGATGTTTGGTCTTAAAAGTGTTGAAAATATTGCAGAGTGAGAAGTGTATTACAACTGGTTATATTCAGATGGGTAATCGTGTGAAATTATATGATCTCACATTAATTTATGGTAGTTTAAAATGTCCCTTTAAACCACTCAGCATAAAATGTATTTGAATGTTGCAGGAGTGGGTCTTTCTTCTCTAACTTAATTTACAGAAAAAGTATCTGGTTGCTTTATTAAGGGATGTTTCAACTTCATGTAACTTTAGACTTCAACTGAATGTTATTTCTTCCTTATGCCTGGGTTTAATCAGCAATTTTATTTGAAGGTCACATTCTGTCAGAAAGACTTAGATGGTTGTAAACTCAGATTTAAAGGAGGAGAGATTAAAGTTTCAGACTCTCTGCCACAAATTAAACTTTTGTCCCACATTGCAAATATCAGTAACACAAACTGGACAAAATAAGAGCAAAAGGATCAGTGCAAATCCACCAGCCTCTAAGTGTGAAAAAGCGTGACATTCAGGGAAATGATAACGAACTCTGTGAAGGCAGTCACCATATGTGTTTCTATATTCAGGCTCTCTCAAAGGAGTGTCATTATAATAAACAAAAACAACAAAAAACCCAACCAGCTTTATTGAAGTATAATTTACATAAAATGAACTGCATCTTTTAAAGCCTAAAATTTGATAGTATTGACGGATGTATAATCAACAAGATACAGAAATTTTACGTCATGCCCTCTGCAGTTTATTCCTATCTTCATCTTTAGCCCTACACAGTGACCCATCAGTTTTAGGTCACTGAGTTCCTTTGCATTTCTGAGAATTTTGTATAAATGGAATCATACAGTATGTACACTTTTGTGTCTTTCTTCTTTCATTCAGCATAATAATTTTGGAATTCATCCAGGTTGTTGCACATACCAGTTTATTGTTTTTTATTGCTGAGTTGTATTCCATTGTATGAATATCTTGTAATGTGTAGTTGTTGGACGGCTTGGGTTGTTTCTAGTTTTTGATTATTAACAAAGCTGCTATAAACGTGTATTTACAAGTTTTTGTGTGGACATATATTTTCATTTCTGTTGGAATGGCTGTATTGGATGATAAACATATGTTTAACTTTTTAAGAAAATAGATTTCAAAAGTGGGATCATTTTTACATTCTTACCCATTATGCATGAGTGCACCAGCTGTTGTACGTCCTGGTAAACACTTAGTTTTTTCTGTTGTGTTTTAATTTTAACTATGCTAATGAGTATATAGTGGTATCTTATTGTGGTTTCAATTTGCCTCTTCCTTATAACGAGTGTAATGTTAAACATTATGTGTATTGGACATTTGCATATTTTCTTTCATAAAGCATCTGTTCACATATTTTCCTATTTTAAACTGTTTTGTTTTCTTATTGAATTGTAGGAGTTCTTTATGTATTCTGGGTACAATTCCTTCGTCAGACATGTATTGTGAATATTGTCTTCTGTTCTATGGCCGGCCTTTTTTGTTAGTGGAGTTTTTGAAAGGCAGAAATTTTTAATATTGGTAAAGTCTAGTTGACCAGTTTTTGGTTTTCTGTTTCATATTCTGTGTTCTATCTAACTTTGCCTATTAGAAGTATGAAGATTTTCTTCTATGTTTTCTTTTAGAAGTTTTATAACTGTAGCTTGTATATTTAGGTCAGTGGTCACTTCAATTTTTGTGTATGGTATGATGTAAGAGTTGATTATTTTTAAATACAAATTCAATTATCCCTGCAACATTTGTTTTAAAAACATTTATTTCCACATTGAATTGCCTTGGCATCTTTGTCCAGAATTACTTGACCATATATGTGTGGCCTGGTTTTGGATTTTTACATTTTCTTTTATTGATCTGTATGTAGATCTCAACACTACACTCTGCTAGTTAGTGTAACTTAATAATTAAGTCTGAGAATCAGGTAGAGTTAATCCTACAAATTTTTCTTCTTAAAAATTGCTTTGACTATTTTAAGCCATTTGCATTTCCAAGTTTAGAATAACCTTCTGAATTCCTACAAAAAACTGGAATTTTTATTAAAGTTGCATCAACTCCATAGATGAATTTGGAAGAGAAGTGACATCTTTAAAATATGGTCTCAGTCTCTTTTTTTCATTTGTCATAAGGAGGTATTATAGTTTAACTTTTCACCCATGGAGGGGCATTTATGATCAGTTTTTGGATAATGATTAATGTTGCTATTAACATTTGTATATAGGTTTTACATGATCATAGGTTTTTATTTCTCTGGCATAAATGCCCAAGGGTAAAAATTGCTAAGTTGTATGGTAAATACATTTTTAGTTTTAGAAGAATTTGCCGAACTGCTTTCCAGTATAGCTGTATTATTTAATGTTTTCCATTGACATTATCATTATTTTTAATTTTACCCATTCTGATAGGTGCATAGTGATACCTCATTGTGATTTTAAACTGCAATCCCCTAATGATTAATGATATTGAACATCCTTTTATGTGCTTATTCATCATTTGTACTCTCTTCAGTGAAATGTCTGTTCATGTCTTTGACCTATTTTCTATTTGGATAGTTTTGTTTGTTTTTTGTTTTTTTGCTATTGGGCTTTGAGAGTTCTTTATATTTTCTAGATAAGTCTTTTTTGGCTTTGTGGTATTCATATATTTTTCTCTCTTTGTTATTTGTCTCTTCATGTCTTAACAGAGTTATTTGTAGATTAGAAGTTTTAAATTTTAATGAGGTCCAATTTATTGCTTTTTCCTTTTATGGATCATGCATTTGGGTTCATATCTAAGAACTCTTAGACTAGATCTCTTTTCCCCTCTCTTCCCTCCACTCCAAAATTTTATACTTTATATTTTACATTAATTTTGTGATTAATTTTTGCATAAGACATGATGTTTGGCTGGGGTACATTATTTTGCCTGTGGATGTCCCATTGCTCTGGCACCATTTGTTGAAAGGCCATTTAATTGCTTTTCACCTTTGTCAAAGATCAGTTGGTCATATTTGTGTGAGTCTGTTTCTGGGTTCTCTATTCTGCTCTACTAATCTGTGAGTCTACTCTCTGCCAGTCCCACATGGTCTTGATTATGGAATCTATTTAGTAAGCCTCAGCAATGTGTAGAATGATTCTTCCCATCTTATTTTTCTAAACAATTGTTTTAGCTATTCCATATCCTTTTCCTTTTCATATAAAATATAGAATAAACATACTTATGTCTATGCTGGGATTTTGATAGTAATCACACTAATCTTATAGAACAATTCGGGGTACTTGACATTTTTCCTGTGTCCAGTCTTCTAATCCATAAATATAGTCCCTCCAATTATTTAGATCTTCTTCGTTTGCTTTTATAACATTTTGTAATTTTTAGGATGCAGATCCTGGATATGTACTGTTCGATTTATATCCAAGTATTTCATTTTCTTTGGAGCAATTGCAGGTCATATTGTGTTTAATTTCAGTTTCCACATGTTTGTTGTTAATATATAAGAATACTGTTGATTTTTGTGTTCTTGTATCCTCTGGCCTGTCTAAACTCATGTCTTGAGGAGTTTTTGGTAGATTCATTGGGATTTTCTATGTAAACAATCATGCCATATTCAAAAGGGACACTTTTATTTCTACCTTTCCAAACTGTATGTGTTTTACATTTGGGGTTTTTGTTTGTCTGTTTGGTTTTTGTTTTGTTCTTATTGTGCTGACTGAAATTCCAGTAGTACATTGAATTGGAGTGAGAGTGAACATCTTTTGTTGTTGTTTCTAACCTTAGGGGGAAAGCATTCAGAATTTCATAATTAAGTGTGATACTGTCTATAGATTTGTTGTAGGGGCACCTATGTGGCTCAGTTGATTGAGCATCTGACTCTTGATTTTGGCTCAGGGCATGATCTTGGGGTCCTGGGGTTGATCCCCAGTGTGATGGGGCTCTGCGCTCAGCAGGGAATCTGCGTGGGATTCTCCCTCTCTTTCTCTACCTCTCTCCCTCCCACTGCCCCTCTTCCCACTCATGTTCCCTCTCTCTCTCAAATAAATAAAAATCTTAAAAAAAAATTAAAGATTTGTTGTAGATGCTCTTTATCAAGTTAAGGAAACTCCCCTCTATTCCAAGATTGCTAATAGTTTTTTTTTTTATCATGAATGGATATTGATATTGTCAAAAGTTTATTTTTCTGCATCAATTTCTATGATCATGATTTTTTTTTCTTTATCTGGTTAGGAATCTAGTGATTCCTTTACTGATTTGGGGGGCATGGGGATCAAATTATATCAAGAAGGGAGTCACAATCTCCAGGAATGTGAAAATGTATATTTTCCCCCATTAATTATGTAAATTTTTGCTTTATATATTATGAAGTCTACTCATTAGGCATATACATGTTAATGTTTTAAGTCTTTAAGACAGACTACCCTTTTATCTTTATGAAATGTCCTTCTTTATCTTCAGTAATCTCTATCTTTGAGTCTATTTTATTTGGTATAAATATTGCCACATCAGCTTCTTTCCATTTACATTTACATGGCGTATCTTCTTCCATCTACTTTAAAAATTTTTTTTAAAATATTTTATTTATTTATTTGACAGAGGGAGACAGTAAGAGAGGGAACACAAAGGAGGGGAGTGGGAGAGGGAGAAGCAGGCTTCCCGCTGAGCAGGGAGCCCGATGTGGGGCTCGATCCCAGGACCCTGGGATCACAACCTGAGCTGAAGGCAGACGCTTAACGACTGAGCCACCCAGGCGCCCCTTCCAACTACTTTCAATCTATTATTTTCTTTAGAATTAAAATGTATCCTCAATAGAGAGCATTTAATTGCCACATGGTATTCAATACATTTTGGTAACCTTAAAGTGTATCCTTTGTAGATAGCAGATAGTAGCAGTTTGCTATTATATTCCTTCTGGTAATCTTTGCCTTTTAATTTGAATATTTAGTCCATTAACAAATAATGTAACTATTGATATAGTTAAACTTAAGTCTACTAATTTATTGTTTTCTGTTTTCTCTGTTTATTTTCGTTTGTTCCTTCTCATTTTTTGCCCCTTTTTTGGTAAAATTTTATTTCATTTCTGCTTATCTTTTGGCTATACATCCTTGTAATTTTTTTTTTTTTTTAGTAGATGCTTTAGTGATTACACCATACATCTATAACTTATAACTCTTCATTCAATTTTTAGTTACTTTTTTGCAACTGAACATACAATACAGATAACTCACATTTCTATATTGCTATTTACCCTCTCCTCTATCATCCTTTGTGTATAAACCTTGCAAAACAATTTTTCTTTGAACACTTATGTATTAAGAGCCCATTAAGAGTTAAAATAGTATTTTATATCTTATTTCCAATGTTCTTCATTTGTTTCTGAAAATTTGGGTTATCCCATGGTATTTCTATTTAGTCTGAATAACTTTCTTAAGCATTTTCTGTAATGTGGGGTCTGGTTGTGACAAATACTCTTAGTTTTTCTCTATCTATAAAATCCTTACTTTATCATAATTCCTGAAGCATACTTTTTCTGTATATAGACTTCTAAGATGACTTTGTTTTCTTCTCCTTTCAGAACTTTAAATGTTTTTTCATTGTCTTCTGTCTAGTATTGGCATCTGATGAGAAGTTTACAGTCCTTTAAGTTACAGAACATGTCATTTTATCTTTAATTTTGAGTAGTTTTACTGTGTGCCTAGGTATCGTTTTCCTCAAATTTATTCTGTTTATGGCTCTCTGAGATTCTTGACTTTGTAAGAAAGACATTTCTTATGTCTTTCACTAATTTAGGAAGGTTTTATTCATTATTTCTTAAAATTTTCTGCAGCATTCTCTTTACCCCTTCTGAGACTCCACTTAAACCCTAGAATCAAATAAACAAAGTGCATACAGTATGGCGTGTTTCTTCCCCATCTATCCTGTGATATAATGAAGTCATGAAGTTCCATCTTAGTTTCCATGGATGAACTATAGCAAACTATAGTAATGAGGTATGAAAACAGCTATACTGTTTTTGTGAAATTGAGCTGATTTATGACATTAGATATTAGGAAGCAAATACAAAATGTCTGTTTTGAGGTGCTTGTTTAGAGATAAAGGAAAATAATCAGGCAGCTAAGATGCATGTCATTTAAAAAGAGACTCAGTCTTTATTTTTCCTGCAATACAGCAAAATGGCAGAATATCTTATCAGTTAAGATAGAATGCTTATATTTTAAATTTGTAAGTTAAAAGACCAAGTATAATGTTAACACTATTGAAGTCTGTCTGCAGCACATCATGAAGTGTCCAAAAGAAGTCACCTAGAAAATTAGATGTCAGAAGCGAAACTTAATAATGTTCTTGACCATTAAAATTTGTTTATTACTATTTTCCTTTAATGTGTATATAGCATAAGGTGATAAGTTATGTGTAAATAGTTTATATGATTATATTTTTGGAGTGCAATACAGAAATTGCATTCAGGGGTGCCTGGGTGGCTCAGTCGGTTAAGTGTAGGCCTTGGGCTGAGGTCATGATCCCAGGGTCCTGGGATCAAGCCCTAAATCGGGCTCCCTGCTCAGTGGGGAGCCTGCTTCTCTCTCTCTCTCTCTCTGTGTGTGCCACTCCCCCTGCTTGTGCTCACTCTCTGTCTCTGTCAAATAAATAAAATCTTTAAAAAAATTGCACATCAAGAATGACAAGAATAGAAGTAGAGTGAAATACATTGAATTAGGAACTTGAGACTTTAATGAATGAGGAGTGACCCACAGTTTTGACAGCACCCAGAAGGTGGTGACTTTTGGTATGAACTTTAAAAGAGTTGTTATTTTTGAAAGAAGAAAAAGGAAAAATATTTGAAAGAACCAAGGGAGAGTAAGAACTCCTAGCAGATCTTCAAGCCCTGAGAATATGTGGGGGCATGGGAAATAAAAAAGCTTGCAGGTGAGCAGGGTCCTCTGAGGAAACCAATTAAGGCAAGGAAGTCATGCAAGCATTCAGAGAAGTGGCTGAGGGTTAAAGAATTGTTAATCACAGATGTAGAAGGTTTATGATCAGTGAAAGAGCCTTGGAGGGAGAGGAGTTCAAGATTAGATTAATGGTTCTAATGTAATGGGAAGAATTTGGTTTCTCCCCAGCCACTTTCTTGTTGGCAGTGCCTCAACTCTTCAGTGTTCATCCTCCTTCATGTATTCAGTAAGGGTTACATTCCTTCCAGCCCAGGAGTATCTTGATTGGTCCATAATCCATTCATTATAACTCTTCCCTCTGGCAATGATTCATTTTAAAAGAGGTGTATAATCTATTATGTCCAATGAAATGAAAGAAAAGTGTAGCTGTGATCTTCTACTATGTTTTCCTCTGTTAAAAGAAATACTGAAGAGGAAACAGATGTTCTTGTCTGTACTTGTTTCTTCTGAGCATTACAATGTGAATATATGATGCCTGGAACTGTACCCACCTTGGGACCAGAAGGAGAAATTTAGAAATGAGCTAAAGGATGTTACACACTGCTGCCTTTTTTTTTTTTTTTTTTTTCTGTATTCCATTTCAGTGGATTCTTTATTTTTTTAGAGAGAGAGAGCACGCATATGTGTGTGTACATGGGGTGGGAGGAGGGGCAGAGGAAAAAGAAAAAGAATCTTAAGCGGGCTCAATGACCAGCAGGGAGCCTGACGTGGGGCTCAATCTCACAACCCTGAGATCATGATCTGAACCCAAATCAAGAGTTGGATGCTTAATGGATTGAGCCACCCAAGCACCCTTCAGTGGCTTCTTTAAAAGATGGATGACAAAAGCTCATGGTTAATCCTCCATCTTAATTTAAGGAAATACTTTTTTTCCTTAATTATAAGAATGTTATCTGTTCATTGTAGAAAATAAAACAATAATTATATAAAGTAGAAATTAAATATCTCAAGCCCTACTATTTTAATGCATACAAAATAATTTCTGTCTATAAACACTGTAATACTTTTTTAAAACAAATATTCTAAGATATTAAATATTCATAACCTGTAGATTTCATTTAATGATATAGAAAGGGAAAGCTTCACAGGAAAAGATGCTGGAGGAGTCCTCATGGATGATGAGTAGCTTGCAGTTGGGAAAGGAGAATGAAAGAAGTGGTGACAGGGAGACTCATGTAGATGGGACAGTATTTATGTCTCAGAGAAGACCTTGTGCAAAGGTAATAGGTGGTCACTGCAGGAGGAAAAGGAGTCTACCAAATGCCATAGGGTGGAGAATTTTATACAGAGAGTAATGGGAAATGAAAATGAAAAGGTGGAAGGGTGGGTCAGATCAAAAAGGGCCCAATATGCCATGTTTGAATGTGAACTTCATAAAAATGCACAGTATAGGGAACCTTACAAGAAGTTCAGGCAACTGAATAATATCAGATGAATGATTTCAAATTATCACTATTTCTCAAGGTCAGACAACTATGACTTTCATATTTTAGTTCAATCATTTAATGACTGAAATTATGAACAAATTTTTTAACTATTCTCTCAGTTTCCTTATTTGCAAAATGAGGACAATGGGAGAAAGATTGTGACGACTCAGTGAGACAACCCAGGTGAAAGTGCTTGGTCACATGCCTGGCATATAGTAAGTTTTTAGTAAATGCCAATTTTCCTTTACTGCCTGTCTTGTTTTGGTTGTGTCTTGGTTGGCTAAAAACACCAATTTACAAAAGTATTATTATCTGAAGGGGTGGTGGGGTGGAGAATGGTGAGAAAATATTTTTAAAATATTATTTACTCTCATGTAAAATGAATCTTTAGAAAAACTATTTTTGTGAGGTCACTTAAATGCTACAACCCGTTTATACTCAGAACCAAAGAACATTGCCCAAATTCAAGTCAACAAACCCGTTGTATAATTTCTAGATAACAGGTAGGAACTAAGCAGTAGGCAATATAAAAATAAAAATGCATGGACTTTTAACTTCAATGAGATCAATAAACAACTGAATAAATATGACAAGACAACAGTGGAAATATATGTTAGACTGCCTAACTGGTCTCTGGCAAACATTATGAACTGCCCCCACACCGCCCAAAATATCCTCCCTTACTAATGATCATCAAGAAGGAGCACTATTGGCATAGAGGCCCTGACATTCTTCCAAGGTGTCTTCTCATACCTGCTTATTGCATGTGTTTTTACCATGGTATATGTTCTTTTCTGGGGGAGCATAATGTGAATAGTATAGTTACACACAAATAAACTTTAAATTGGCATCCCTAGAAATTGGTATTACTAGCTGTTTTTTTTTTTTTTATCATTGATGTAGAAATGACAATACCTAAAGTATGGGTGATGCATCTAGAATAGTCCTTAGGCACATTGTCTGAATATGGTTTTTAACTCCCACTTGTATCTTACTTTCATTGTAGTTCTTTTACAAAGCTCCCTCATCTGGCAGGAACAGAACAAAATTTACTTCTTGCCAAGAAAATCCAAACCCAGTGGAAGAAATTTGGACTGGATTCAGCCAAGTTGGTTCATTATGATGTTCTCCTATCCTACCCTAATGAGACAAATGCCAACTATATATCAATCGTGGATAAACATGGAATTGAGGTGATGTGGAATTGTTGGTACTTTTTGTATTTTATAACCTCAGTTGTTTATGTGAATTGGGATGTAGGGTCAAGTAAGAATAGAAATTGTTTAATAGTGCAGTGCAACTCATATTTTTTAGAAAAGTTGATAAGTTGTAAACTAATTATTCAGTGTCTACTGTGTGTTAGGCATAGTGCTTAGTCTTAAAGCCAGAATGAAGCTTAGGAACAGGATTCTTTTTGCTTTAAGTAAGGCAAGGCAGATGTTGGAACATGTCATTTTAAATCAGTATGGTGAGTGTTATAAAGAGTATGTTTTGGGTTCTTTATACAAAAAAGGTTCACTTAGTCTAGCCTGGGACTTAGAGAAGGTTTCCTGAAAGAAAACCTTTCTGATATGTGAGTCATGGAGCAATGCTAAGGAGTTAACCACATGAAAAAATAAAGTAAAAGAATCCAGGTAGAAGAGAAAATACTGGCAAAGGTTTGGAGACCCATAACTAGCTTAGTATTATTCGGGAACTTAAAAATTTTCTGTGTTTCAAAAAATGTCAAGTACAAAGTGGGCCACAAAAAGAGATAAGCCTGTATATATGTTTTGGGGACAGGTCATAGAACAGCTTATATGTCCTAAGGGGCTTAGAATTCAACTTCAGTCAATGGAAACCATTGACAAGTCCTAAGCAATGGAAGGATGTGGCTAGAGAGGCATAAATTTTTAGATAGTTTGGGCCATCTACAGGTTAGACCTTGACTCGGCAAGGAGTGCAAGTTGGAGTCTTACAAGAATAGTCCAGGTAAAAGATGATGAAGCCCTGAATCAGGATGTTAGTAGGAATGAAGAAGAAATAGTTAGGAAGCAATATTAGTGGCAGTTGATTAGTGATTGACTGGAGTAAGGTGGTGAAGACAGAGTTGAGGATGACTCCTAGGTGTCTGGTGTGGGTGGCTGGCTAGTGATGCTGCTGGTAATAGCAAGGAATGCTGAACAAGAAGCAGGCCTGGGGTGAGGGATGAGAAATTCAAAGTAGGACATGTTGAGTTTGGACATCCAAGCTGAAATAACCACCAGGCCCTTAAATATACATGTCTGGAAAGGTGGGCCTTATAAGCATATGGGCTATGGATAAAATTTTGGGAGTCAATGAAATCTGAGAGGAAGGGAGTATAAAATGAGGCAGACAGTAGACTGGGGATAAAATACAGGAAACATTTAAATGCATTTGAAAAAAAAGGAGTCCAACAAAGAAAGTTGAAAAGAAATCATTGGAAAAGGAGGAGGAGAATCATGGGGTGCCACCTTCAAAGCCCTGTTTTTATGTGGGAGCTTCTAGTCACCTCAGATTGCATGCATTTTGTAGAAGTTGCTACTATTTTGAAGGCAGTAAGAACGATAAAGCTCTTCCTCATTGTTGCCAGTGGAATTTACCTGATTAGTTACTGAACCTAGTTTCAGAATGCTTAATCGTAAGTGTATACTTGGGGGCATTATTCTTTAATAACAATTAGGAATACTCTCCAACTTATGTATTTCAATTCTTCCTAGATTTTCAATACCTCCTACCTTGAGCCACCACCAGATGGATATGAGAATGTTACAAATATTGTTCCACCATATAATGCTTTCTCAGCCCAAGGCATGCCAGAGGTAAAACAAGACTTTTTTGACTCAACTCTTTGAACTTTCCTTTGTTATTTAAAGCCTATATAAAGGACTAAAACCAAGGAGATTAGGTAAACCATACATGCTGATCCATACTTTGAGATTCAGTGTGATGAACACCCTTTCTAAAAATAATTTAAGAAAAAGAAAAAAATAGAATACGTAAAAATCATAGCCTGGTGAAGCAGATGCCACTCTGAAATAACAAAGAACCTGCTGAACACATCTTTAATTCAGTAACGTCAGTAGATGTCTTTACAAGCTCTTTTCCTTTGTTCATAGTCTGATTTTTGTTGTAGATTTATAGATCATGCCATAGAAGTGGTATTTAATTAATTACTTAATTAATTCTATGCTTGAAAATTAAACATGGTTGGGATTTCTTTTTTCTTTTAAAAAATCTCCTTTGTTTCACCTATTCCCCAACTTTCTCCCCTCTGGCAACCCTCCATTTGTTATTTGTATTTTAAAGTCTGTTCATTTTTGTTTAGATTCTGCATGTAAGTAAAATCATATGGTATTTGTCTTTCTCTGACTTATTTCTCTTAGCATAATACACTTTAGGTCTATCCATGTTGTTGCAAATAGCAAGATCTCATTTTTTTTTTAAATGTCTGAGTATGTGTACACACACACACACACACACACACACACTCACACCCCCCACTTCTTCCTTATCCATTCATCCATCAATGGACACTTGGGTAAATAATGACGCAGTAAACATAAGGGTGCCTATATTTTTCTTAATTAGTGTTTTTGCTTTCTGAGGGTAAGTGCCCAGTAGTAGAATTACTGGATCATATGGTATTTCTATTTTTAATTTTTTGAGGAACTTCCATACTGTTTTCCACAGTGGTTGCACCAATTTACATTCCCACCAACAGTATGTAAGGATTATTTTTCTCTACATCTTTGCCAACACCTGTTATTTCTTGTCTATTTGATGCTAGCCATTCTGACCCATGTGAAGTGATATCTCATTGTGGTTTTGATTTGCATTTCCCTGATGATTGGTTATGTTGAGAATGTTTTTATGTGTCTGTTGCCCATCTGTATATGTTCTTTGGAAAATTGTCTATTTGGGTCTTTTGCCCATTTTTAAAATTTTATTTTATTTTGTTATGTTAATCACCATACATTACATCATTAATTTTTGATGTAGTGTTCCATGATTCATGTTTGCATATAACACCCAGTGCTCCATGCAGTATGTGCCCTCTTTAATACCCATCACCAGGCTAACCCATCCCCCGGCTAACCCATCCCCCACCCTCTCCCCTCTAGAACCCTCAGTTTGTTTCTCAGAGTCCATAGTCTCTCATGGTTCGTCTTCCCCTCTGATTTCCCCACCTTCATTTTTCCTTCCTACTATCTTCTTCTTCTTTTTTTAACATATAATGTATTATTTGTTTCAGAGGTACAGGTCTGTGATTCAACAGTCTTACACAATTCACAGTGCTCACCATAGCACATACCCTCCCCAGTGTCTGCCACCCAGCCACCCCCCCAACAATCCAGCAATTCTCAGTTTGTTTCCTGAGATTAAGAATTCTTCATATCAGTGAGATCATATGATACATGTCTTTCTCTGATTGACTTATTTCACTCAGCATAATCCCCTCCAGTTCCATCCACGTTGTTGCAAATAGCAAGATTTCATTCCTTTTGATGGCTACATAACTGTATATGTATACCACATCTTTTTTTTTTAAGATTTTATTTATTTATTTGAGAGAGAGAATAAGAGATAGAAAGCACGAGAGGGAAGAGGGTCAGAGGGAGAAGCAGACTCCCTGCTGAGCAGGGAGCCCAATGTGGGACTCGATTCCGGGACTCCAGGATCATGACCTGAGCCAAAGGCAGTCGCCTAACCAACTGAGCCACCCAGGCGCCCTATATACCACATCTTCTTTATCTATTCATCTGTCGATGGACATCTTAGCTCTTTCCATAGTTTGGCTATTGTGGACATTGCTGCTATAAACACTGAGGTGCACATACCCCTTCGGATTACTACATTTGTATCTTTGGGGTAAATACCCAGTAGTGCAATTGCTGGGTCGTATGGTATCTCTATTTTCAACTTTTTGAGGAACCTCCATACTGTTTTCCGGAGTAGCTGCACCAGCTTTCATTCCCACCAACAGTGTAGGAGGGATCCCCTTTCTCTGCATCCCCACAAACATGTGTCGTTTCCTGACTTGTTCATTTTAGCCATTCTGACTGGTGTGAGGTGGTATCTCATTGAGGTTTTGATTTGGATTTCCCTGATGCCGAGCGATGTTGAGATCAGTGGAACAGAATAGAGAGCCCAGAAATGGACCCTCAACTCTATGGTCAACTCATCTTTGACAAAGCAGGAAAGAATGTCCAATGGAAAAAAGACAGTCTCTTCAACAAATGGTGTTGGGAAAATTGGACAGCCACATGCAGAAGAATGAAATTGGACCACTTCCTTACACCACACACAAAAATAGACTCAAAATGGTTGAAAGACCTCAGTGTGAGACAGGAGTCCATCAAAATCCTAGAGGAGAACACAGACAGCAACCTCTTCGACCTCAGCCTCAGCAACTTCTTCCTAGAAACATCGCTAAAGGCAAGGGAAGCAAGGGCAAAAATGAACTCTTGGGATTTCATCAAGAAAAAAAGCTTTTGCACAGCAAAAGAAGCAGTCAACAAAACCAGAAGACAAGCGACAGAATGGGGGAAGATATTTGCAAATGACATATCAGATAAAGGGCTAGTATCCAAAATCTATAAAGAACTTCTTAAACTCAACCCTCAAAGAAAAATGATCCAATCAAGAAATGGGCAGAAGACATGAACAGACATTTTTCCAAAGAAGACATTCAGATGGCCAACAGACACATGAAAAAGTGCTCTTTTGACCATTTTAATCTGATTATGTATGTATGTACGTATTTTTTGGTATTGGGTTGTATAAGTTCTTTATATAGTTTGGATATTAACCCCTTACTGGATATATCATTTACAACTATCTTTCCCCTCTTTAGTTAGGATTATGGTTTTCTTGGCTGTGCAAAAGCTTTTATTTTGCTGTAGTCCCAATAGTTTATTTTTGCTTTTGTTTCCTGTGCCCAAGGAGACATATCTAGAAAAATGTTGTTAAGGCTGATGTCAAAGAAATTACTTCCCCTGTGTTTTCTTTTAGGGGTTTTATGGTTTCAGGTCTTATATTTAGGGGTTTAATCCATGTTTAATTTATTTTTGTGGATGGTGTAAGAAAGTATTTTGGTTTCATTCTTTTGCATATGGCTGTTCAGTTTTCCTAGTACCATTTATTAAAGACACTTTTTCCTCACTGTATATTCTCGCCTCCTTTGTCATAGATTATTTGATTGTTAAGTGTGGGTTTACTTCTGGACTTTATTCTGGTCCATTGATCTATGTTCTGTTGTCATGCCAGTACTATGCTGTTTTGATTACTACAGCTTTGTAATCTATCTTGAAATTTGGGATTGTGATACCTCCAGCTTTGTTCTTTCTCATGCTTGCTTTGGCTAATTGAAGTCTTCTGTGGTTCCATACACATTTTAGCATTATTTTTCATAGTCCTGTGACAAAGGCTGTTGGTATTTTGATAGGGATTGCATGGAATCTGTAGATTGCATTGGGTAATATGGACATATTAATGATATTAATTGATATTCCAATCTGTGAGCATGGAGTATCTTTCCATTTATTTGTGTCTTCAATTTCTTTTATCAGTATTTTATAGTTTTCAGAGTACAGGTCTTTCAACTCCTTGGTTAAGTTTATTCCTAGGTATTTTATTATTTTTGGTGCAGTGGATTGTTTAAAACATAGTTTGGATTTTTTAAATGATCTCTATTTCCTCTGGTTCAGTATATGCTGATAATCTCTTCAAAACGGAACACACTGTTTAAAGTGTTACATATTGACATTTTTTCAATTCAAAGTATTGAAATATTTTCTAAAAACATACAGAATTAGCAAGGATCTGTTTTTCAAGCCCAATCCAGGAAAGATAACCTTTGATGATGTGGTATTGTGGAGCAAACTTACTCATTGGTTTTCCCTTTAATTGTTGCAGTATTCTATATATTTTTAATTTTTTTCTTTTCCTTACAGGGTGATCTTATATATGTGAACTATGCTCGTACTGAAGATTTTTTCAAACTGGAAAGAGAGATGAACATCAACTGTAGCGGAAAGATTGTTATTGCAAGATATGGAAAAATCTTCAGAGGAAATAAAGTATTGTATCACCTCCTTTTCTAGAGAGAAGAGGATAGTGTATATCCTCTAAATGTAAATGCAGCTTGCACTTTTTTTTTTTGGAATTACCTCAATATATGTATTTAAAAAATCTTCGTATGTGCCACGGTTGCACAGGAAATCCTGTTTTTATTTTACCTCACTTATCTAGAAATGGAAATTACTTTTATTACAGAAACAAAATTTGCTTTTTAAAATTTTTTGAGGGAAATTTTATGTAAACTGAAAACTGAAAGATCCCCTACATTGCCCATTTTATTTGCCCAGACATGATCAATCTTCACAGCTTTTCTTAGACCTAATTCTGTGACATATGAGTATAAATATCTTTTTCTATATACTAATTTTACAAATATTATACAGCTTTTTTACAAAGATGGCATCATATACTATATATAACTTTATTTTCTCACTTAGCAATAATATATAGGTATTCCTCTATGTCAAAACATTGAGAGTTGTATGATGTGTGGTTACAAGTATAGGACTCTAGATTCTTACAACATAGATTCTCGTCTAGTCTAGGCTCACTGTTCTCTCAGTCTTTTACTGTGAGCAAGTTATCTAATCTTTCTCTGCCAGTGTTTCCTCATACATAAAGTGAGAATGCTAATAATAGCATTAATCTCCTAGAATCCTTATGAAGATTAAATAACTTTATGTTTGAAAACACTTATGATAGTGCCTGGTACTTAGGTTAATTCTGTATAGCTGCTTATTAAGTAAATACCTTGTATTTTGATGGGTACATAATACTCTGTAGAAGTGAGAAGCAGTTTATTCAAGCTTGGCTTGAATTTATTACTATTAAAAATAATTCCACTGTGAACATCTTGGTCCATATGCACTTGAACATTTATGTGAAGGTTTTTATAGTATGGATTCCTAGAAATTTAATGGTTGAGTCAACATGTATATTCTTTCAAAATTTTGGAAGGCATCAAATTGCCCTTCAAAAAAAGTTGTGACAGATTGTACTCCCATTCATATTATAAGAATGCTTTCTGAATATTGCAGTGTGTTTTAGTTAATCAAGACTTATTGTTATCTATTTTTGCTACAGTATTTCTGGTAATGAATCAAGAATCTTGCAGGAAAGATTTTCCTATGTGATCAGTTTGGATTGTTAGAAAATATTTACAAAACATAGTGAGCAATTTTTCACACACTCTGTATAGAACTTTAAATTATTTTAGTTCCACAGATATTTCTATGATGTGCCATTCTTTGGAGGGTGGATAGTTAAAAGTAAACAAGACATGGTCCCTTTTCTAAAAACATCCTCAGTCTAGCAAGGGAGAAAGATATTTTAAAGATATTTTTAAATACTAGGACCCATTCTATAACAAATATGTACAAAATAGAAGAGGTAGAAAGAAGGGAGACATTAATTTTGCAGTTTTAGCCACAATAGGAATGTTTCACAGAAGAGACAATAACTTGTCTGGAGTTGTAGAGAATAAATGAGAGTTGTTAGCTCCCCCCTGGAGAGAAATTGTATTCAAGGCATAAAGAACTGAATGTCTAGCAGCATGATAAAAAGTAGTGTCTCAAGTTCCTTACATTATTAAACTGATTTTCTCTTAGATGAATTAATCATCTGCCAGTTCTACATTATGGATTGCACATTGCCCCTGCAGGTTAAAAATGCCATGTTAGCAGGAGCCATAGGAATCATCTTGTACTCCGATCCAGCGGATTACTTTGCCCCTGCAGTACAGCCGTATCCTAAAGGATGGAACCTTCCTGGAACTGCAGCACAGAGAGGGAATGTATTAAATTTGAATGGTGCTGGGGACCCGCTCACTCCAGGCTATCCAGCTAAAGGTAATGGATGGGCCTGTCCTGGTTCACCCATTTTTGCAAAAATACTACCTGCCCTTACAGAAGGCATAAAAGCAAACATCTACAAAATAACCTTAAAACTGTATACAATTACAATATTTTGTATTACTATTGCTAGGAATTAAAAACATTTCCCATATATTACTTTCGTTTCAAATTTTCATGATGTGTGGACATGGAGAGGGAAGGGCCCGTTGAATTTCTCTCTACTTTTAGCAGAGGTGCAGAAACATAGATCCCCATACCCTAAGTAATATTGCTTTTACCAAACTAGAACTTTGGTTTTCTGAATTGCTTGGTGATTTTAGACTTCTCTAGATATCATATGTTTGTATTTTTTTTAAATATCAGTGAGTTTTTGGTGTTGTCAAAACTTTTCACATTTTACATGTTAAACATCTGTGTAACTGCCTCCACAATTAAGATAATGAACATATCCATTACCCAAAAAGTTTTCACTCCTCTCTTACAATACTTTCCTCCAAACCCTTCCAACCCACTCTCTGCCAGTCCCTGAATCACTGATCTGCTTTCAGTCAGCATAATTATTTCGAGATCCATCCGTGTTGATGTCTGTGTCAATAGTTCATTCCTTTTTGTGCTGAGTAGTATTTCATTGAATGGATACACTATAGTTTGTTTATTCATTTACTTGTTGATGGACATTCAGATCATTTTTAGTTTGGGGACTCTTATACATAAAGCTGCTATGAAGTTGATACAAATCTTTGTATATACATATGCTTTTATTTCTCCTGGGTAAATATACAGTAATCAAACGACTGGATAATATGATAGATGCATATTTAACTTTTGGAGAAATTTTCAAATTGTTTTCCAAAGTGTTTTTACCATTTTACATTCTAGCAGCAGTGCATGAGTGTTCCAGTTGCTATATCCTTGCTACCTTTAGTTTGGTCAGTCTTTTTAATTTTACATTCAAATAGATATGTAAATCCTCCAAGTTAACATTTTTTTCAAAGTTTTTGGGGCTATTCTAGGTCCTTTCCATGTGAATTTTAGAACCAGCTTACTAATTTCCATTGAAAAGTGTCCTGGGAATTTGATTGAGATTGAATTAAATCTATAGGTCAATTTGGGGAGAACTGGCATGTTAAAAAATAATGAATATTTTGATCCATGCACATGGCACAACTCTCCATTTACTTAGGTATTCTTTAATTAACTCCACATGTTTGCAGTTTTACTGTATGGCTTGTGCACATCTTTCTCATTTACCATACGCATTTCCTAGTTGTATGCTTTTTAATAATACATTTTAAATTTCAATTTTTATATGTTCAATGCTAGTAAGTAGAAATACTTTGTAGAAGAAATACATCAGTCTTGTATCCTGCAAGCTTGTTAAACTTACTAAATAGTTCTAGTACGTTTCTATATTACATAGACGATCATGTTTTCTGTAAACACGGTTTTCTTTTTTTCCAGTCTGGATGCCCTTTATTTTTAAAATATGTTTGCCTAGTATACTGGCCAGTACCTCTCATACATTTCTGGAAAAAGGTGTTAGAGGAGATGTCCTTACCTTGTTCCTGCCTCAAGAAGAAAAAATCCAGTCTTTCTCTCTTAAGTATGATATAGCTGTAGGTTTTATTTTAGATTCTTTTTGTCAAGCTGGGGAAGTTTACTTCTAATGGGCTAAGAGATTTTATCTTAGCACATTTATCTAGAAATGTATAATTAATTTTGTCAAATGCTTTCAGTGAGTCTTGGGATGATAATAAGTTGTTATATTACTTTCATTAAATTATACTAATAGATTTTTGAATGTTAAATCAACCCTCCCTTCCTAGGATAAACTCTTAGTCACAATACATTATCATTTTATATGTTGGTATATCATTGAATTTAAAATTTTGTTAAGCATATCTGTTTTTAGTCATGAGGGATATTGGCCTACAGATTTATTTTCTTGTAGTATTTCGGTCTCATTTTGGTATCAGAGTAATGTTGGCCTTATGGGGTGAGTTGGGAACTATTTTATCTTTGTTGTTTTGTAAGAGTTTATATAGAATGAGTCATTTTTGCTTATAAACATTTGGTAGAATTCCCTAGGAAATCTGGGCCTGAAGTTTTGTTTGTAGGCATGTTTTTAACTACACATTCAATTTTTAAAATAGGTATGTGGCTATTTAGGCTGTCCATTTACTGTTGAATGAGCTTTGGTAGTTTATGTCATCCACAGATTTTGTCCATTTTCTCTTAAGTTAAATTTAATAGAGTTGTTCATAATATTCTCATTCTGTATGCATGTGTGTGTGCATGCATGCATGCATGTGCAGGTACTAGGGTGATATTCTGTTCTTTATTCCTGATCATGGCAGTTTCTCTCTCTCTCTTCTTTTCTTTCTTTTTTTCTTCTTTTTTTCCTGAATTGTCTTGCTAGAGATTTATCAGTTTTATTGATCTTCTCAAAGAACCAGCTTTGGATTTTATTCATAATTGCTACCATTTTTCTGTCTCCTATTTCTTGTATTTCTGCTCTGATCTTTATAATATTATTTCCTTATTTGTTTTGACAACAAACAAATAAGAATTTGTCCTTATTTTTGCCTTATTTGTTCTTCTTTTCTATTTTCTTGAGATGGAATCTGATGTCATTTGATTGAAATCTTCCTTTGTTTCTAAGATAGGTGTTTTAGTGCTATACTACTATTTTGGCTGAAAGCCAAAGTCCCAATGAGGTTGTAAGTCTGACAGTACTTTTTAGTCTTCCTTTAAAGAGAATATTGTGTTACTATTTGAATAAGATCTTTATTATTCCCAAGAGCTCATAAATTCCCTTTAATTTTTTTTTTCAGTTACATCTAGTTTCAGAATTTGGGACACATTTTCCAGGCAACTAGTTAACTGAAGCTTCCCTAAGAAGGATTCAAGATCTCCTTGAGGAAATAAAATATTCTTGTAAAATTTAAGAGAATTACATGAACTATCAAAACAAATTTGGAAATTTATAATCCCCATAGTTGATTTTACATTAAAATTTGAATGATTTAATTTCTTACTGTTGAATTAAATAGTCTGTATTAGGTAAAACAATCATTGGCTTTGGGGGAACTTTAAATTTTGACATAATTTCAAACATGTAATAAATCTGAGATAGTAATAAATTTCTTTATACCCCTTGCTCAGATTTTTCAGCTGTTTTCATTTTATGCAATTAATTTCTGCAGAGTACACCTTTAGACTTGATGTCAAAGAAGGAGTGGGAATCCCAAGGATCCCTGTACATCCTATTGGGTATAAAGATGCAGAAATATTACTACGGTATGATTTTCTAATTGGATATGAGATTTAAGATATTTTACACTAATGTGTCCATTTTCTTGTCTAAAACCAATGTAATCTAATTATGTTAGAATAAATTCTGGTTGTATACCTGAAACCAATGTTATATGTCACTTATACCTCAAAAAATTAAAAATAAGGAAACAAAGTAGGAAAATGAGTTTTAAAAATGTCTTATTTCAAAATAGTTCCTGAAGTAGGAATAACAGAGTACAACAAGAAATGACAAGAAACCTTTAGTCTGCTACAGATGAAAGTCTCAAGTGTAAAACTGTGTCTAAGATAAAAATGCTGATTGGAGATTTTTCAAATAGTTGGATTTTCTTTGATATTCATTTGATGTTTGTACTTGACCTGTATTTTAAAAATATTACAGTGCCCACCACTTACTAGATGTGTGAAGTTGGACCAATTACTTAATCTTTCTCTGATTCAGTTTCCTTATCTGTGAAATGAGGATAGTCATAGTTTCTCCCTGGTAAGGTTATTATGAGGAGGAGATGAGATCAATGCAAGTGTGTAAAGCATCTAGTATATAGTAAACATTTAATTAATGTTTGCTATTCTTGCATTCTATTATTGATGTTATTTCACAAATCTCCAACTTTAATTTTTTTAGATGTCTGTACCAATACAATTTAATAATTGCTTTTTGAGTGCCCACTAGGTAACCAGCAGCTTCTCTAGAAATTAATTTCTTCTCCTTAACATAGTCATGAATTTGCTATTTTCACTATTTCTTAGATCTAATGCTTCCCTACATAAAGTCAAAAGTAAGGAGGCTGATGCTTCTCATTTCCTTTCCCTATTTTTTTTTCCCTAAGCCCTCTTACCACAAACATATTAAGTACTTCATATATTTCAATTTTGGCTCTCTTGCTAAAATGTAAGTTCCACAAAGAAAGGGAATATTGACAGTACTGGGCTCAATAAATATTTGTTAAATGTATGAATGAAATATCTCATTATCAGGCTTCATGATTTCTTCTAAGAAATTGTGATGCTCAGCCTTTTTCTGTCATTTTGATTTTCTCTCAACAGTCACATAGGAGGAACTGCTCCACCAGATGACAGCTGGAAGGGAAGTCTTAATGTGCATTATAACATTGGGCCTGGGTTCTCAGGGCATGATTCCTTCAGGTAATTTTATATTACTTTAATAGACTGGAAAAGTTTTGTATGTTTAATGGAAAAATGTCAAGATAACTGTTCTGCCAGGTATAATTTGCTTGTCTTTTTCTCATTTTTCATGAACAATTGATCATTTTATATCACTTAAGATGTACTTATACGATCATGTACTGAATTCTTCCAGTAGTGATATCACATTTGTTTATAAAGTCTTAAATATGACTATATTTGAGTTTAAATTTAACATTTTAACTTCCTATTTCACCTATTCCTATTTTGTTTTTTTGTGTTTTCCCCCTTTTTTAAAATTTTTTAAATTTTATTATGTTAATCACCATATATTACATCATTAATTTTTTTATATTATATTAATCACCATACATTACATCATTAGTTTTTGATGTAGTGTTCCATGATTCATTGTTTGCATATAACACCCAGTGCTCCATTCAGTACCTGCCCTCTTTAATACCCATCACCAGGCTAACACATCCCTCTACCCACCTCCCCTCTAGAACCCTCAGTTTGTTTCTCAGAGTCCATAGTCTCTCATGGTTCATCTCCCATCCGATTTCCCCCCCTTCATTTTCCCCTTCCTGCTTTTTCTTTTCTTTTTTTTTTAAACATATATTATTTGTTTCAGAGGTACGGAACTGTGATTCAACAGTCTTAGACAATTCACAGTGTTTACCATAGCACATACCCTCCCCAGTGCCTATCACCCAGCCACCCTATCGCTCCCACCCCCCACCACTCCAGCAACCCTCAGTTTGTTTCCTGAGATTAAGAATTCCTCATATCAGTGATGTCATATGATACATGTCCTTCTCTGATTGACTTATTTCACTCAGCATAACACCCTCCAATTCCATTCATGTTGTTGCAAATGTTGAGATTTCATTCCTTTTGATGGCTGCATAATATTCCATTGTATCTATATACCACATCTTCTTTATCCATTCATCTGTGGATGGATATTTTGGCTCTTTCCATAGTTTGGCTATTGTGGACATTGCTGCTATAAACATCGGGGTGCATGTAGCCCTTCAGATCACTACATTTGTATCTTTGTGGTAAATACCCAGTAGTGCAATTGCTGGATCGTATGGTAGCTCTATTTTCAACTTTTTGAGGAATCTCCATACTGTTTTCCAGAGTGGCTGCACCAGGTTGCATTCTCACCGACAGTGTAGGAGCGTTCCCATTTCTCTGCATCCCTGCCAACATCTGTCGTTTCCTGACTTGTTAATTTTAGCCATTCTGACTGCTGTGAGGTGGTATCTCATTGAGGTTTTGATTTGGATTTCCCTGATGCTGAGCGATGTTGAGCACATTTTCGTGTGTCTCTTGGCCATTTGGATGTCTTCTTTAGAAAAATGTCTGTTCATGTCTACTGCCCATTTCTTGATTGGATCATTTGTTCTTTGGGTGTGGAGTTTCATAAGTTCTTTAGATTTTGGATACTAGCCCTTTATCTGATATGTCATTTGCAAATATCTTCCCCCATTCTGTCGCTTGTCTTTTGGTTTTGTTGACTGTTTCTTTTGCTGTGGAAAAGCTTTTTACCTTGATGAAGTCCCAATAGTTCATTTTTGCCCTTGCTTCCCTTGCCTTTGGCGATGTTTCTAGAAAGAAGTTGCTGCAGCTGAGGTCGAAGAGGTTGCAGCCTGTGTTCTCCTTTAGGATTTTGATGGACTCCTGTCTCACACTGAGGTCTTTCACCATTTTGAGTCTGTTTTTGTGTGTGGTGTAAGGAAATGGTCCAATTTCATTCTTCTGCATATGGCTGTCCAATTTTCCCAACACCATTTGTTGAAGAGACTGTCTTTTTTCCATGGACATTCTTTCCTGCTTTGTCGAAGGTGAGTTGACCATAGAGTTGAGGGTCCATTTCTGGGCTCTCTATTCTGTTCCATTGTTCTATGTGTCTCTTTTAGAACCAGTACCATACTGTCTTGATGATGACAGCTTTGTAATAGAGCTTGAAGTCTGGAATTGTGATACCGCCAGCTTTGCTTTTCTTTTTCAACATTCCTCTGGCTATTCGGGGTCTTTTCTGGTTCCATACAAATTTTAGGATTATTTGTTCCAGTTCTTTGAAAAAAGTGGATGGTATTTTGAGGGGGATTGCATTAAATGTGTAGATTGCTCTAGGTTGCATTGACATTTTCAGAATTTTTGTTCTTCCAGTCTATGAGCATGGAACATTTTTCCATTTCTTTGTGTCTTCCTCAGTTTCTTTTATGAGTATTTTATAGTTTTCTGAGTACAGATTCTTTGCTTCTTTGGTTAGATTTATTCCTAGGTATCTTATGGTTTTGGCTGCAGTTGTAAATGGGATCAACTCCTTAATTCCTCTTTCTTCTGTCTTCTTGGTGTATAGGAATGCCACTGATTTCTGTGCATTGATTTTATATCCTGCCACTTTACTGAATTCCTGTGTGAGTTCTACCAGTTTTGGGGTGCAGTCTTTTGGGTTTTCCACATAAAGTATCATATCATCTGCAAAGAGTGAGAGTTTGAGTTCCTTGCCAATTCAGATACCTTTTCTTTCTTTCTTTCTTTTTTTTTTAAGATTTTATTTATTTGACAGAGAGACACAGCGAGAGAGGAAACACAAGCAGGGGAGAGGGAGAGGGAGGAGCAGGCTTCCCGCAGAGCAGGGAGCCTGATGCAGGGCTCGATCCCAGGACCCTGTGATCACGACTTGAGCCGAAGGTAGATGCTTAACAACTGAGCCACCCAGGCTCCCCCTTTTTTTCTTTTTGTTGTCTGATTGCTATGCCTAGGACTTCTAGTACTATGTTGAATAGCAGTGGTGATAGTGGACATCCCTGCCGTGTTCCTGACATTAGGGGGAAAGCTTTCAGTTTTTCCCCATTGAGAATGATATTGGCGTGGATTTTTCATAGATGGCTTTTATGATATTGAGGTCTGTAGCCTCTATCCTTATACTCTGAAGAGTTTTCATCAAGAAAGGATGCTGTACTTTGTCAAATGCTTTTTGTGCATCTATTGAGAGGATCATATGGTTCTTGTTCTTTCTTTTATTAATGTATTGTATCACATTGATTGATTTGTGGATGTTGAACCAACCTTGCAGCCCAGGGATAAATCCCACTTGGTCATGGTGAAGAATCCTTTTAATGTACTGTTGGATCCTACTGGCCAGTATTTTGGTGAGAATTTTTGCATCCATGTTCAACAGGGATATTGGTCTGTAATTCTCCTTTTTGATGGGGTCTTTGTCTGGTTTTGGGATCAAGGTAATGGTGGTCTCATAAAACGAGTTCATAAGTTTTTCTTCCATTTCTATTTTTGGAACAGTTTCAGAAGAATAAGTATTAATTCTTCCTTAAATGTTTGGTAGAATTCCCCTGGGAAGCCATCTGCCCCTGGGCTCTTGTATGTTGGGAGATTTTTGATTAGTGCTTCAATTTCCTTAGTGGTTATAGGTCTGTTCAGGTTTTCTGTTCCTTCATGATTCAATTTTGGTAGTTGATACATCTCTAGGAATGCATCCATTTCTTCCAGATTATCTAATTTGCTGGCATACAGTTGCTCGTAATATGTTCTTAAAATTGTTTGTATTTTTTTGGTGTTGGTTGTGATCTCTCCTCTATCATTCTTGATTTTATTTTTTTGGGTCATTTCTCTTTTCTCTCTGATAAGTCTGGCCAGGGGTTTATCAATCTGATTAATTCTTTCAAAGAACCAGCTCCTAGTTTCATTGATCTGCTCTACTGTTCTTTTGGTTTCTAATTCATTGATTTCTGCTCCGATTGTTATTATTTCTCTTCTCCTGCTGGGTTTAGGCTTTATTTGCTGTTCTTTCTCCAGCTCCTTTAGGTGTAGGGTAGGGTGTGTATTTGAGACCTTTCTTGTTTCTTAAGAAAGGCTTCTATTGCTATATACCTTCTGCTTAGGACTGCCCTTGCTGCATCCCAAAGATTTTGAACAGTTGTGTTTTCATTTGCATTGGTTTCCATGAATTTTTTTTAACTCTTTAATTTCCTCTTTGACCCATTCATTCTTTACTAGGATGCTCTTCAGCCTCCGTGTATTTGAGTTCTTTCATACTGTCCTCTTGTGATTGAGTTCTAGTTTCAAAGCATTGTGGTCTGAAAATATGCAGGGAATGATCCCAATCTTTTGGTACCTCTTGAAACCTGATTTGGGACCTAGGATGTGATCTATTCTGGAGAATGTTCCATGGGCACTAGAGAGGAATGTGCATTCCGTTGCTTTGGGATCGAATGTTCTGAATATATCTGTGAAGTCCATTTGGTCCAGTGTGTCATTTAAAGTCTTTATTTCCTTGTTGATCTTTTGCTTACATCATCTGTCCATTTCAGTGAGGGGGTTGTTAAAGTCCTTTACTATTATTGTATTGTTCTCGATGTGTTTCTTTGCTTTGGTTATTAATTGGCTTCTATAATTGGCTGCTCCCATGTTAGGGGCACAGATATTTACAATTGTTAGATCTACTTATTGGATAGACCCTTAAGTATGATATAGTGTCCTTCCTTGTCTCTTAGTATAGTCTTTGGTTTAAAATCTAATTTGTCTGATATAAGGATTTTGGTGTCCATTTGCATGGTAAATGGTTTTCTACCCCCTCACTTTCAATCTGGAGGTGTCTTTGGGTCTAAAATGAGTCTCTTGCAGACAGCATATGGATGGGTCTTGTTTTTTTAACCAATCTGATACCCTGTGTCTTTTGACTGGGGCATTTAGCTCATTTACATTTAGGGTAACTATTGAAAGATATGAATTTAGTGCCATTGTATTGCCTGCAAGGTGACTGTTACTGTATATTGTCTGTGTTCCTTTCCGGTCTATGTTACGTTTAGGCTCTCTCTTTGCTTAGAGGACCCCTTTCAATATATGCTGTGGGGCTGCTTTTGTGTTTGCAAATTCCTTTAGTTTTTGTTCGTCCTGGAAGCTTTTTATCTCTCTTTTCATTTTAGTGACAGCCTAGCTGGATATTGTATTCTTGGCTGCATATTTTTCTCATTTAGTGCTGTGAATATATCCTGCCAGTCCTTTCTGGCCTGCCATGTCTCTGTGGATAGGTCTGTTGCCAATCTAATGTTTCTACCATTTTATGTTACAGAGCTCCTCTCCCGAGCTGCTTTCAAGTGTTTCTCTTTGTCTCTGAGACTCGTAAGTTTTACTATTAGATGTCGGAGTGTTGACCTATTTTTATTGATTTTGAGGGGGGTTCTCTGTGCCTCCTGGATTTTGATGCCTGATTCCTTCCCCAAATTAGGGAAGTTCTCTGCTATAATTTGCTCCAATATACCTTCTGCGCCTCTCTCTCTTTCTTCTTCTTCTGAGATCCCAATTATTCTAATATTGTTTCGTATTATGGTATCTCTTTATTTCTTGAATTCTGCCCTCATGATCCAGTAGTTGTTTATCTCTCTTTTTCTCAGCTTCTTTATTTTCCATCATTTGATCTTCTATATCACTAATTCTCTCTTCTGCGTCATTTATCCTAGCAGTTAGAGCCTCTGTTTTTGATTGCACTTCATTAACAGCCTTTTTGATTTTGACTTGGTTAGATTTTAGTTCTTTTATTTCCCAGAAAGGGTTTCTCTAATATCTTCCATGCTTTTTTAATCTCAATCTAGTATGTTTATTTATTTATTTATTTTATTGTATTGTACTTTTTTTAAAGATTTTATTTATTTATTTGACAGAGATAGCAAGAGAAGGAACACAAGCAGGGGGAGAGGGAGAGGGAGAAGCAGGCTTCCTGCTGAGTAGGGAGCCCGATGCGCAGCTCTATACCAGGACTCTGGGATCACAAACTGAACTGAAGGCACACGCTTAACGACTGATCCACCCAGGTGGCACCGCAGCTAGTATCTTTAAAATCGTCATTCTGAACTCTAGTTCTGACATCTTACTAATGTCCATATTGATTAGGTCCCTAGCAGTCGGTACTGCCTCTTGTTCCTTTTTTTTTTTTTTTGAGGTGATTTTTTCCATCTTGTCATTTTTGTCCAGAGGAGAATAGATGAATGAGAGAACAAAATGCTAACAGGATAACAACAACACCAGAAAAATATACACTAAACAAATGAGAAGAGACCTGAAACTAGGGGAAAAGAAAGGGAAAGAAAGAAAAAAAGAGAAAGATAAAAAACAAAACAAAAACAGAATATGATCAAATATGATCAGTCTGGTGCATAGATCAGTGCCACACACTAGATTTTGGGTGTATTTTGGTTTGTTAGAAGAAAGTGCCTCCCAAAATTTTAGAAAGAGAAGCTTATATATGTACAAAAATAAGGGTAAATACGATGAAGCGTTGGAATATGAGTGTAAAGATGAAAATTGTTAAAGATGTTATAGAAGGAATTGATAAGAAAAGAAGTTGTTTGAAAAAAATAAAGAGGATGTAAAAAAAAAAAAGGGAGAGAATGGGATCAGGCAGGAGACTAGAACAAAGCCATACAATAGAGATTTAGGGTTTATTTTGGTCTGTTAGAAGAAACTGTATCCCAAAATTTGCAAGAGAAAACAACTTATATATATATATATACATATATATATACCAAAAATAAGGTTAATTACTATGAAGGGATAGAAGATGACTATAAAAATGAAAAATAAAAAAGATTTTATAAAAAAGTGATTAATAAGATGTTGTTTGAAAAAGGGAAAAAGAAAAATAAAAAAAAATTAACTTTGAAAGACTAAAGAATCACAGGGAAAAAGCCATGAATTCTATTTTTTTTTAATTTTTATTGTTATGTTAATCACCATATATTACATCATTAGTTTTTGGTGCAGTGTTCCATGATTCATTGTTTGTTCATAACACCCAGTGCTCCATGCAGAACGTGCCCTCCTCAATACCCATCACCAGGATAACCCATCCCCCTCCCCCCCTCCCCTCTAGAACCCTCAGTTTGTTTTTCAGAGTCCATCATCTCTCATGGTTCGTCTCCCCCTCTGACATACTCCCCTTTTCTTCCTCTCCTGTTATCTTCTTCTTTTTCTTTTTTCTTAAAATATGTTGCGTTATTTGTTTCAGAAGTACAGATCTGTGATTCAACAGTCTTGCACAATTCACAGCGCTCACCGTAGCACATACCCTCCCCAGTGTCTATCACCCAGCCACCCCAT